>NW_024032215.1:0-11390 GCF_002237135.1 Teleopsis dalmanni | reverse complement strand
ATACACTCAAAAATATGTCTGAACTATATAGTTTTTATTATCTATAATTTCAATGGCGGAATTTCTTCATTGAACACCATCCACCTAAATACGACACTTCTATTACATCATTACGGTCATTTGATTTATAAAAAGGCACCACAATTATTTAGATGTGCTAGGCTGTCCGAGCTTGTAAATTTAGGTCATGTCTTTAATTTTGGTAAAACCTAACCTGTTTCTCATCTCTGCAAAAAATGAGCCTCCTATGGTCAATTGGTGTTACAAATATTTATAAACCACAAGTAGTGCGAGAACAAAACAAGACCTATTTTTATTAGTTTCTATAAAAACATTACCTCTTATTGATTTTTCACAATTTTTTTTTATATTTTATTATTATATGTAAAATCTAATATTAACATTGATACGATATGGAAACTGATTAAATATTGTATTTTATTGTATTGCATATAGTGTAAATATTGTATTGTAAATAATGCTATACATACTACATTTATTAAAGTTCAATTTAAATTGTTACTACCAAAATATCAAAAATCCTTATATCCTCCTTAAGTCCCCAAAAGATTAGATAAAAATAGAAGTTACTTGACTTAAATTCATGTGAACTATGTTACCTATGTTCACTATGTTAACCGCCAGAACTTTTTAAAGCATTCGGACTTAAAGACTGTGTTGGGGGTCTATATGTTGCTGGTGTTCTGGTTGTCGGATATGTTGGCGTGGTGTAAGTTGTTGATGGTGTAGTTGGACGAAAGGTTGTTGAAGTATAGCTAGAATATTGTTGAGTATCCTTTAACTGTTTGTAGATATAACGAGCTAAAAATCCATTCTTATCGGCAGTATAAGACCAGTTCGCGATTGCATTCGATATTACGAAATTTATTTCTATGAATCCAGTAACAGATAGATCATCTTTGGAACTTTCAGATGTCTGAAATTTTGCAATTTCATTTCTAAAGCCATTATCTGGTAATTTTATACTGAAAAACGTAGTCATTATTTATTGTAACAAAAAACGAAAAAAAAAATTCACAACTCACTTTAATTCATATAAATTTTTGTCAGTTTCAAGTTGAGCTTGAGATGTTGCACCGTTCTGTGGGTGCTGTCTGCTAATTTTCACTACAGCTAAGAAGAGTGTAACTCGTAAAATCTTTAATTAAAAATAAATAAATATAAATATTATCTAAAAGAAACGAGTTTGCATTACAAAAGCACACCAAGTAAATTTTAGAATCATGATTTTGAAATGTCTTCACTACACGGTAGTGGCAAAATTACTAAACATTTTTGAAGATAATTTATTCTTATAAAAATAAAATTTTTAAATAATTATAATGTAAATATAACTTATGTAATTACCACCTTGCAAACTGGTACCACAAGTTTTACTATCCCAAAATTATTATTAACTAAAAACGCATTTGCTTTTTGAAGAAGTCGTTTCCCAGTTGACAATGCAAAGAGCGAAAAATACAACGATTACCACCTTTGAAACTTTAACTGTAAATTTAAATAAAATAATACCTTCATGGTAAGTAGCTTTATAACTACAGCGTAGTGAAGATATTTCGGAAAAATTTATTTGGTGTGCTTTTGTAATGCAAACTCATTTCTTTTAGATAATATCCATATTTATTAATTTTTAATTAAAGGTTTTACGACTTGGACTCTTCTCAGTTGTGGTGAAGATTAGCAGACAACACCCACAGAACGCTGCGACATCTCAAGCTCAACTTGAAACTGATAAACATTTATATGAATTAAAGTGAGTTGTGAATTTTTTTCGTTGTTTTATATAATAAATGATATTACATCCTTTAAGCATTGAATTGCCAGATAAGAGCTTTCGACATGAAATTGCAAGTTTACAGATATCTGATAATTCCAAAGATTTATCTGTCACTGGATTCCTAAAAATAAATTTTATAAAGGCGAACACAATAGGAAATTGGGCTTACCTTGCGGATAAGAATGGATTTGCCGTTCGTTATAAATATTCTTCAGCAACCTATCGCCCAACTCCACCACCATATTTACCTCCACCACCACCACAGTCTTTAAGTCCGACTGCTTTAAAAAGTGCTGGCGGTTAAGGATGTAGGGCAGTGATATAACATAGTTAACATCACTTTAAGTTAAGCAACTCTTATCTGTATCTTGTTTTAGGAGCTCGAGGAAGTCACAAAGATCTTGATAGATTTTCGTAAAATCAATTTAAGATAAAATTTATTAATGTAGTATATATATCATTATTCACAATAAATATTTGCTATATACATTAAAATATAAGAGAATATTTAATTTGTTTTAGAATTAAATATTTAATCTCAACAATAGCAGACATACTTCCGAGATGCACGCGCCTCAATTAAATAAATTTAAATAATTTCTATAAATTATCTTGATTATAAGTAACCAATTCATTTAAAATATTAATTGCATTCTTAAAAACAACTATATGTTAGTATTTCAGTATTGTGCATTAAAAAACCAGTCATTGTCTAGTATTTTTACGTTTTCAAGTTTAAATCTTTATGAATTAACTTGGATGTGGTCAATGCAATTGGCATTTAAAATATTTTTCACAGTCTTTTCTCTAAGCGCACAGTACGCAGAAGATTCTTTCTATATCCATGTGAGACTAGGTCGTCTTTAGGTGAACAGGTTTTTTAAAATAAAATTTATTTAAAATCAAATAATTGAGATTTAAGCAAACTTAATTTTTTGTGAATTAAAAATGATCAATTAAGATGTTCAGTAGATTCCTAATCATTTCGTTTTGATGACATTTGGAGATCATGGTTTTCGAATTTCATGGTTGTTTGTTGAGCTTTAGTTATGTGAACTTTATTCTAGTCTTCTTACTCTAACTTCTATTACTTAATAGGGATTTTAAGAGTTGCACTTGTCTTCTGTCTTTTGATAAAGTTTAGTAGACAAAACGCAATAAATTCTAATAAAAATTTATATGAATTAAATTTTGCTATGAAGTTGTTATTCAAAATTATGCATAATAATGCTTGTTTCGAAATACAACTGCGTGATAATAGTTTTCGGAATGAAATTGGAAAATTTCAAGTATCTACACATTAGTTCCAAAGAAGCTTTATCTATTACTGGGTTCACACATATGAATAATAATGGATAATAATGGATTATGCCTTCATTATATCTACAAGCAGTTGAAACAAACTAAACAGCTGTTAAGCAATACTCCTCCAACTAGGCGACGTATTACAACTATACTTTGGTAGATCTATTTGAAATATGTTTGTATTTATTATAGTTCAAGAATTTTAAATTATATTGTTTTGATATTTAATTTTTAATATAGTTGGATTTTATCATGTCTTTAGATTTATAGAGACTAGAATGAAAATTGTGATTAATGTTAAGATTATTAAAATATTTTTTTTTATATTATTTTTAATTCATTATGTTGTGCTTAAAAATTTCAATATAAAATAAATTATTAAAAATTTTTAAAAATTATTCCGGAGCTTAAATGCATCAATATTTTACATTCTTAACCAGCAGCAGTTTTTAAAGCTTCCGCGCTTAAAGTTGTGGCACATCGTAACGTCGAAGTGAATGATGAGTATGTTCCTGAACATGGTCTTGAACCTATAATACGTCGCCTAGTTGGAGGAGTATTGCTTAAAAGCTGTTCAGTGTGTTTCAACTGCTTGTAGATATAACGAACTAAAAATCCATTCTTATCCGCAGTATAAGTCCAGTTTGCCATTGCATTCGTTTTTATAAAATTTATTTGAATGAATCCAGTAATAGATAAATCTTCTTTGGAACTATTAGGTAACTGAAAACATATATCATTATTCAAAATTACAAATAAAAACTTCGCAATAAAATTCATTTTTATTAGATAATAAATTGAACTTTAGGTACTATACTCCTAGTACTCCTCTGTGGGTTTTGTCTATTAAACTTTACCGAAAGAAAGAAGAAAAGTGCAACTTGTAGAATCTTTAAGTAAAAAAAAGTAAGTATAGGAGTAACAGAATAAATTTTGCATTACTAAAGCACACCAAGCAAATTTCAGAACCATGATCTTTGTATGTCTT
The DNA here is from genome assembly GCF_002237135.1 of Teleopsis dalmanni. Lineage (NCBI taxonomy): Eukaryota > Metazoa > Arthropoda > Insecta > Diptera > Diopsidae > Teleopsis > Teleopsis dalmanni. The sequence goes on along the minus strand of NW_024032215.1, from coordinate 7,299 downwards.
CACTACGTAATGATTAGAAAACTACTGAAGACTTCAACCCATAGTTTTTTCTTATAAGAAATTATGTTTCTTTAAATCACAATTATTCGATTTTAAATAAATTTTATTTTAAAAAACCTGTTCACCTAAAGACGACCTAGTCTCACATGGGTATAGAAAGAATCTTCTGCGTACTGTGCGCTTAGAGAAAAGACTGTGAAAAATATTTTAAATGCCAATTGCATTGACCACATCCAAGTTAATTCATAAAGATTTAAACTTGAAAACGTAAAAATGCTAGACAATGACTGGTTTTTTAATGCACAATACTGAAATACTAACATATAGTTGTTTTTAAGAATGCAATTAATATTTTAAATGAATTGGTTACTTATAATCAAGAAAATTTATAGAAATTATTTAAATTTATTTAATTAAGGAGAAATAAGCGCCTGCATCTCGGAAGTATGTCTGCTATTGTTGAGATTAAATGTTTTATTGTGAAACTAATTAAATATTCTTTTATATTTTATTGTATATACTGTAAGTATTTATTGTTATTTTATATATACTGCATTAATAAATTTTAACTTAAATTAATTTTACGAAAATATATCAAGATCTTTGTGCCTTTCTCGAGCTCCTAGAACAAGATACAGATAAGAGTTGCTTAAATAAATTCATGTTAACTATGTTATATCACTGCCCTACATCTTTAACCACCAGCACTTTTTAAAGCATTCGGACTTAAAGACTTTGGTGGTGGTGGTGCTGGTAAATATTGTGGTGGAGTTGGGCGATATGTTGTTGAAGAATAGCTAGGATCTTGTTGAGTAGCCTTTAACTGTTTATAAATATAACGAACGACAAATCCATTCTTATCCGCAATGTAAGCCCATTTACCTATTGTGTTCGTCTTTATAAAATTTATTCCTATCAATCCAGTAACAGATAGATCTTTGGAATTATCAGATATCTGTAAACTTGCAGTTTCATTTCGAAAGCTCTTATCTGGCAGTTCAATACTTAAAGGATGTTATATCATTTATTATATCAAACAACGAAAAAAAAATTTACAACTCACTTTAATTCATATAAATGTTTATCAGTTTCAAGTTGAGCTTGAGATGTCGCAGCGTTCTGTGGGTGTTGTCTGCTAAGCTTCACCACAACTGAGAAGAATGCAAGTCGTAAAATCTTTAATTAAAAATGAATAAATATAAATATTATCTAAACGAAATAATAAATATTATCTAAACGAAATTTTGCATTACAAAGGCACACCAAGTTGATTTTAGCAACATAGTTCCGAAATATCTTCACTACGCTGTAGTTACAAACTTACTAACCATTTTAAAAGATTATTTATTGTTATAAAAGTAAAATTATTAAATGAAAAACATGTAATTATTAACTTATGTGATCACCATCTTGCAAACTGGTACCACAGGTTTCACTATTCCAAAATTATTAGTAACTAAAATCGCATTTGCTTTTTGGAAAATGGTTTTCCAAATAACAATGCAAAGAGCGAAAAATACGGTGATTACCACCATCGATACTATAACTACATATAAATAAATAAAATAAAATATAAATCATATAAATGAAATATAAATAAAATCAATCTCTAGTTAAAATCAGATAAGAGTTGAGCTAATTCACTTAGTTCGATTCTGAAATATAGCGCAGAAATAATTTAATTAAAATTGAAATATTTTTTTTTTGGATATAAATCACCGATTTTATTTAATAAATTAATATAGACGAAAATTTTGGAAACTATATTGACGCGTGCATGTGCTTAAATAAAAAATAATACAATTTCACCATGTACATTTTACTAAAAGTGCTGCATTTTCGCAATTAAATGCTATATTCTAGCATTTTTATCGTTACGGAATATATATAGACTTCTAATTGTACCTACAATGTTATAAGCTTATAATGTATTAATATGTAGATATATTTCATTAAAGAAATTGTAATGGTAAATCAAGCGGAACATTTATTTTAAGGTTGAACTGAATTATTATAAAATTTATATGAAAACGAAAAAAATATTAATAATAATTTAATAATAAATATAAAAATATTTAAAAGTTTTTATTTGTTTCAAAAAGTGAATGGCATATTTTTGTTTTAGTTTGAATATTATATATACATATATCAACATAATATAGAATGCTGCTAAGACTACATTTAAGAGTGGGTCGCTAGAGCGATAAAATTCTATGACGTGATAAAATCTCTTTAAAATAAGTCAAATGATTTTTAACTTGATAAGGAAGAAATGCGTATGTCTCTTCATATTGTTTTTGTTAAATAAGTTGGTGCACCTAATATATCCAGCCCTGTATATCCATCACCAGCAGTCAAAAAGAACACTTACGAAGAATATTTGATGGTATTCAAAACAGTAATTGACTCAGTCAAATATTCACTTAATTAAATCTAAGTCAATTACCAAAAACTGATAATCCTTTAAATTCATCTTTCAGATTGAATAAAGATTTAAGGTTTCGAAAAGTAGTGAACTACAACAACAAAAATTTTTATATTATTTTAACTAATTGTTTTTTTGGCTGACCATACAGCTTTTTCGAGTATAGAATTTGGCTATAACCGCTTCTATGCCTCTTTCATATTCCTTCTTTGTAAAAGTATATATCATTTCAATTAAAAACTTTATTTTAACCATAATCGGATGTGGTGGTCATTTTTACTTAACAATACATTTAAATTTTGCTCAAAGTCTTAAATACATTTTTAATGGCAATATTTATAAATTTTGCTCCATTTCCGATGGCAATAAAAACTGAATTCACCCCACAATGCATTTGAATCATTTATCTTATAAACTTTAATGAGCTTGTTCTACACTCAAAAAATTTCATTAAGATTTTGAAATGCTTAAGTATACAAGCTGTAAAACTGTAAAAGTATCATTGCATCCCGCAACAATCAAAAAATTTCAGTCAAAATTCAGAAACGAAAAGCAGCACTAAAAATTTCATTTGTTAGGGAAAAGTTAAACATAAATTACACAAGAAACATCAAAAGGGACGGACGGATGGACGGACATTCGACATGCAGTTAAGAGTTGCACTTTAACACTTGAACACAAGTTCCAGAAACACCAACACCAACACCAACACCAACACTGAAAGCGACAAAAGCAACAGCAACAGAAGCAGCAATTGCAGCTGCAGCACCAACAGCAACAGTCGTACATATTTAAATCACTCATACGCACTGTTGGCCGTAGAATTCTTGCAAATTAGAAAAAATTTCTGAACAATTTCCGCAAAACAACTGAACTAGCAAAAATTTGTTTTGTTTTGTTGCAGATTTATTTGTTTTCCATTTTTTTTTTTTTGGTATTTTTTAAATGCAACAAATTTGTTGTTGTTAATTTTCTTAGTTGCATTTAAAAATGTATTTTCACTTTTGTTTCTTATTCTGCAACATTTACGTTATACAAATGAAATACTTGTATGAAATGCGATGATGTGCTGTATAATTAAAATGCTGAGGGTTGACTCAGAGCCTGATGTTAATTTGCTTGAAATAAATATAAATATATATAATGCAGCTGTGTTTTTTGGTCGCAGATAAATGTACCCCACCAATATCCCCTTTCCCACCAAAAAAAAAACTAAACCATAGACTAAATGCAACGGTTAAAGTTTTAGCAGTTTTAGTTAGAGTAATGACTGTTTATGCCGTTTGTGGAGTACAGCTCCTAGTGGCAAGTGCGGATACAGTATCCTGTACTTCGCTTGAGTAGCACATGTGCAATGTTACTAGCATTTCGAGTATGTAACTGAAGTCCTACAAAGACACATAAATATGTAGTAACCGACCCACAAAGCTACATACAAAATACAAGTTCAACAACTTGCCAAGTTGAAACTGTGCATCTTGACACATGTTGTTCGTGATTAACGATTACAGCACTCAGTATACAGTATTCAGTATTCAGCAGTCAGGCATCCACCAACGAGAAAGCAGCAAGAGGCAAGCAGGCAGCAGACAGCAACCAGCACTCATTTTTGGCAGTTGCCAACATTGCCATTGCATTTGTCGGGAAAAGGATTTAAAACGGATGTGCATTGGCGCGTAGCTAACAGCCAAAACTATATGGAATCTTAAGAGCCATAAAGCGATATTTTCGTATTTTTGTATTTCGTATTTTGTATTTTGTATTTTTTATTTTGTATTTGAATTTACTAAGAACCATGTGCGCATAATTAAAAAGGAAAATCGCTGAAAAACGTTGTAGTTAAAAAAATAAGCTACAGGATATAAATTAATTTGTTGCAAAACAAAAGCATTTCGCTGTTGACTCCTTTGTTAAGGAAATTGTATGGCAAAATTGTTACAATTGAGAAAATGCTTTTCGTGAAAAAATATTTGCATAAATTAATTAAAATCTCGCACAGAATTTAAATATTTCAATTCAAGTGTGGAATAAAAAGTTTACTTCAATTAATTTTAACAATAAGCGCATCCTTTTGTATAAATTTTTACTAACCATTTTTGTTATTTCAGTAACGCGGAATGGGGATTCTGGTATAGAACCAGAACCATATAGCTTTAATGCAATTATCCTTGTTTCATTTGACAAAAGAGCCATCCTGTTTCGAACGTGAAATTTATTCTTACATAAAATATAAACTTTTTCATGCCAAATGTGTTTCATTTTAATTGCTAACCTTTCCTATTTTCCTATAAAGAGAAACACCTGTGCCATCTTATTTCATATATCAAACTCAACGATTTTTTTTAACTTTGGGGTGCATTGGCATTGGGTTATGTGCTTGTTTTTGTTAGTGAATATACTTAAACATTTTTAATTTGACAGTACAATCCGATGTCGTCTTCAAACTGATTTGATATTGTCTTTATAGCTAGCAGGAATGTGGTAGTTCTAGAGGTATCGTGTGCAGAGGGTTGTTATAAAGTAGTATCAGTTTTGTTAGCACAAGTACATTATTCTAGCTCAGAGTTTCTCGAAGGAAGTTCTAACACAAGTTCAAGTGTTTCGTGAACTAACTAATAAATTATGGTATATAAATTAACTATAACTAGAAATAAAATGGTATATATATTTGGTATAAGCCTGAAAAATACAGCAAAGAACAGGAAGTCTGTAATAAGTAAACTTATTCAGTCCTTTTTAAAAAAACCAATATCTCTTTTAAAGTCATCGTTAAAAATGTTTAGACCTTCTGGTTAGATAGACAAGTGTCTCTAAATGGAAACTCTACATTAAATTTGCTGTCCAAATTCCGAATGTGAAAGATGTTGTCTATATTATTTGGACTAGGACTGAAGAATGGAGCCGTGCTCGTAGTCTCTAGCAGATGATGCTGCCATTTGTTTGCTTATGAAATCAAGCGGATGGTGTTTTACTCAATGCATCATTATTACAGAGTCCTCTATACTAAGCCATGTTCAGTACTATACATTACGAAAACTTATCTAAAAACGTCCTCTGATGCCGTACAACAGTATAGGTCTCATGACAGCCGTGCAGAGTAATTGAATTATGCGTGGTTTCTACTCTTTTCATTTATCTTCACATACTACAACATTATGAAAATATCTGTCAAATTTTGATATGAAATAAATCAATGTGAAAAGTATTAAATCAAACGTTTTATAATAAAAGAAATATAGTATCCTTTTATACACTCTGCGTGTATTCTATGGGAAAACGCAAAATTCGCAATATTAAAATTCGCAGTTGAACTGTTGTAACTATTTTGATTATTTTCATTATTATTAAACTAAATTTTATTCCACTAAACATCTATTTAAATATTAAACAAACCAAAGGAATATATTTACACATTTAAGCCACATTAATCTCATGAATTATGCATTCCCCACCGCAAAACGGATACACGGGGCATAAAGTGGTTTCCGCTATATTTTATTTATAGGAAAATAGAAGTGATGATACTTTATGAGTGCCTGCGAATATCATTCCTCGAATACTGCGAATAATGAGATATTTTGTTATATTTTTTTATATTTTTTTACTATTTGTCTATGTAAACAAGTTAATGCATAAATTATGAAAAACAACAAATGCAATCTGGAGCAAATCATTTTAAAAACATAAATTTAAAACAAAAAAAAAACAAAAAAATAGATAATGATAAAGACCCCAAAAATGTCTGTGTTAAATGTAAAAATTTTTGAATTTCAAATGAAAAATCCGAGCACAAGGATAACAAGTGTATATGAATTATAAATGAAATTGTTTGTCTATTTGAACCGAAATGTTGAACACAAGACAAGCTAATCATGTTTATGTTCAAGGATTTGTAATTTATTTATTTCAAAGAGTTACAAAGTTATTTGTAAAATTTAGTATAGTTAAAATTTTTATATATTATTGCATATCCTTACCGTAACACATAGCCTCTTCCAGACCTGTGCTGTGCCAGGTACCATAACAAAACAATCACTCATTCATATTTTAATGAGTGTAATATATTCTTGTTGGCAATAGCAATAGCAGCAGCAACAGTCTTTTTGGCAATCAGTGTCACTATAGAAGTAAAAACCAATCTATCATTTATGCCCGAAAGGACTCCAAAGGCCACTAAACCAAATAAAAACGAAAAGTGTTAACATGCGTCATTACAATTTGCAAACTGCCAACATTAAAAAAGTGACGACTATGTACATACAAATCATTTGGACATGCTGCTTATTCCTTACTCCTTGTACCTTTCAAAAGGGCAAACAGAACACGTACTCGAACACAACCTTCACCATATGCCCGAGACAGAGCCTTTAGAAGACCTTTAGAAAAAAGTGGCAACTGCAGCTGAATTCTGTGTATAAACTTCGCATTTACGGCACGTGACCAAGGTAAAAAGATATACGATGTACAAAATGTAGACATGGACTCATACGAGCCATACGAGCCATACAAGCCATACGAGCGTTACGAGAAAATGGAATAAGTTTTTTTGCAGTCGATAACCAAAGTTGGTTTCCTGTATTCCACTTTTCCACTTTTCTCTCATTTACATTTTCTTTTAGATTGTTTGGCATCCGTTTTTTCATTTTTTATCGAAGTAAGTTTTTCGCTTTTCCATTTATCCTTTATGCAATTCGCTTTATAGGTCTTTGTGTTGTTTGACATGATGATTGTGTGTGCTGTATTGCAGCATTTAAAAATGAATGCTTCCTTACTTGCATGCCTGTCAGTTCCATTATGCGGCTTTGTTCCGACAGTTATGAGAGAAAATGTACTAAATTAAATATTAAATTTTATTCTAGTCTTGAGCTTATGCC
>NW_024032214.1:0-11391 GCF_002237135.1 Teleopsis dalmanni | reverse complement strand
AATCATACAATAAATACAATAATAATGATGACAACAAGAAAAAAAACAACAATAAAAATACAAAAGAAAAATTAAAACTATAAAAAAAAAAAACAAAAAAGCTTTACAACAAAGCTTATATACCTATATATATTATGTAACAAAATATATATAGGTACGACTAAAAATAAGCTTAGGACAAGGATGGCTGGACATAAACACAGTTTTAAAAAATAAAAGTGGTGCTGAAGCCAATACACCATTGGCTGTGCATTGTATGGAGCATAAACATGAACCTGATTTTGATAAGGCAAAAATTTTATATGAAGAAAGGAACCATAATAAGAGGTACTTTCTAGAAATGCTCTCAATACTTCAAGTGCCCAATAATATAAGACTTAATTATAAAACTGATACGGACAACTGTGCTCAGGCTTATAGGAATATTATAAACAAATGACACAGGATGTTTGTAAAGCTTTTTTGTTTTTTTTATAATTTTAATTTTTCTTTTGTATTTTTATTGTAGTATTTTTTTTTTTTTTCTTGTCATCATTATTATTGTATTTATTGTATGATTTTTCTTTATAATCCGCTATAAAAATGTGAACATCCTATATTTTGTGTAGTTTTCCCTGAAGATGACTATCGAAGATAGTCGAAATATCGGAAATAAAGTATAAACGATTTTTAAATTTAAATAATAAATTAGTGTCTTAATCTCTTTTCTTTATATAATTTTGGTCCTGAAAAGGACCGATTTTTGTATATTTATAAAATTATATTGCTTCCAATCTTAAGCACGTTCTCCACGAATACGTCTAGCCAATTGAATATCTTTTGGCATAATTGTAACGCGTTTGGCATGAATTGCGCATAAGTTAGTATCTTCAAAAAGACCCACTAAGTATGCTTCGCTAGCTTCTTGAAGAGCCATTACAGCAGAACTCTGGAAACGTAAATCAGTTTTGAAATCTTGTGCAATTTCACGGACCAAACGCTGGAATGGCAATTTGCGAATCAAGAGTTCAGTACTCTTTTGGTAGCGACGAATTTCACGTAAAGCTACAGTTCCTGGACGATAACGATGTGGTTTTTTCACACCTCCAGTAGCTGGTGCACTTTTACGTGCGGCTTTGGTAGCCAATTGTTTTCGTGGTGCCTTACCACCAGTCGATTTACGAGCAGTTTGCTTTGTACGAGCCATAATTTATGAGATATGTTACAATATGGTATTTTAAAAAATAGCGCAATTGAATAGCTCAATTTTCTCATCATACCTGGATGTTCTGTTTCAACTATTCACATGTTTTAACATTCATTGTTTCTCATATTGCTTATTCTTTTTGTTTTGTTTTCTTATGTTTTGTTTTGCTTTACCCAATATTTTTCATATCTTTCGTAGTGCTTATATTTTCTATAAATAGTCGTCAATCATCTGTCGTCACTTCATTTATTGTTTGAATTTGAATTCGAACGGTTCTTCCATATCTATAAAAATTTAAATACAAAATGACTGGTCGTGGTAAAGGTGGCAAAGGATTAGGAAAAGGTGGTGCTAAGCGTCACCGCAAAGTTCTTCGTGATAACATCCAAGGTATTACGAAACCAGCTATCAGACGTTTAGCTCGCCGAGGCGGAGTTAAGCGTATTTCTGGTTTGATTTATGAAGAAACTCGTGGAGTATTGAAAGTATTTTTGGAAAATGTGATCCGTGATGCTGTTACATATACAGAACATGCCAAAAGGAAGACTGTTACAGCCATGGATGTCGTATATGCTTTAAAGAGACAAGGCCGTACCTTATACGGTTTTGGAGGTTAAGCAAATAATCAATTATTGATTTAATAATGCAATAATATATTGCCCAATGGTCCTTTTCAGGACCCAAATAATCTTACACTTAAAGAGATAAATTTACATATATATGTGTTGGTATTTTTCTAAAATTATAAAAAAATAAAATTTATTATTAGCCTGATCGGTTGATGTCTGTCGAGTATAATTTATAATTAAAATGATCAGTTTAACAATGTACAAAATATTTATTATTATAATTCTCAATTTCTTTGTTACATTAGCAGTATATATGTGGACTAGCTTCTTACGGGCTTAATTATAATTCTCATTCAATTTTTTTATAGAATAAGATAAATAGAACTGACGTATATGAGTAATTTGCGGACTGTTAGATATTGCAGTTTGAAGTTTCCGCACAATGGTGTGAAAATTTTCTCCATTCATTCCTAAGAGGTGGTTTTAGTGAATTCAAATCTCACACTGAATCTGAATCTTAATCTTAATCCAAATCCAAGTGTTCAACAAGCAAACTGCTTCCGGGGAAAATGAAAGTGAAAAAAATTCGTATATGAATTAAGTGAATTATGACAATATTATATAAAGAAAAGAAATAAAAGAACTTGTTATTGAAATAAATTAGAATATTTTAAAGTTATCTTTAAGTAATTTGCAGCGTCTTGCAAGTGAGTACCGAGTGTGGTGTGTTAGTTATAAATTAACAAGTGTAATTAGAAGCATTATATAATAATAAATAAAATTAGCATAAACCACTATTTTTATTTATTTAAAATAGAATTTAAAAATGAAATTAAGTGAATAAAATATATACAAGTGAGTATTTCATCAAATAAATGACATATTTTGATATATAATATTTTATGGTCATTACTATAATAAATAAATAATTGGATATTAAATATAATAGAATAAGATAAATATTTATTAACTTAAGAATGATGTGAAGTATTGCACATAATGTCTAAATAAGAGAATATAATTTTTTTAAATGCATAAAGAATTTTTGTTTGCTTATTAGAGATTAAATTTATAGCGCATTACAGAATAAAAGAATCTCTTCATATTATTCATGAGGTATTATTAAAAGAAATGATCGTGCACTATGACAAGGTATATTGTGCCCATTACTCGGGTTAGAATGTTTCTCCAAGTCCGTTTTCTTTAATGAAAGACAATATAAAGTCCTAGTCTTGAATATTTATGATCCATGAAATACCCTCCTAGGTGTTTATTCCGTTTGTGCATCAGTGGACACTACCCAAGCACATGGTATACAGTTTCTCTCTTCTCTACAGTATCTGCAGTCTGAGTTGGATTGAATTCCTAACTTCGATAGGTGATTATTCAATCTTTAGTGACCGGTCATTAATAAACGCAATAGGTATACCATATACTAAAACATTTTATAAAATAAATAAATAAATAATGAATCTTCTTTTTACACATATTTTGTAGCCCTAAAAAGGGCTGTTTTGATGAATTTAAAGTTTGATTTTTAAAATTATTTTTTTGCAGCAGTTTTCTTGACTGATGTTTTTTTAACGGCAGTTTTTTTAGGTTTTGCGGCCGCTTTAGCTTTTGTAGAAGTAGACTTTGGTTTAGCTGGCTTAGCCTTAACAGATCCAATCTTTTTAACACTTTTAACTTTAGCTTTTTCAGTTTTTTTCTTTTCAACACTCTTCTTAGCTGCCGCAGATTTCTTAGGTTTTTTCTCTCCAGATACCTTTGCCTTTGACTTTTTAGTACCTGCAGATGATGCAGTAACCTTCTTCTTCGTAACACCTGATGGCACCTTCTTTTTCTTACCCTCGACAGACGATTTAGGAGACTTAGCAGCAGCAGCTGATAATTTAAATGAACCAGATGCACCTTTTCCTTTTGTTTGTATCAATTTGCCATTAGCTACAGCAGTTTTCAAATATTTTTTAATAAATGGAGCCAATTTCTGGGCATCACATTTATATGTGGCACTTATATACTTTTTAATTGCCAACAATGAAGATCCGCTGCGTTCCTTCAAGTTCTTGATAGATGCATCAACCATTTGTTGTGTTGATGGATGAGATGGAGCTGCAGAAGGTTTTTTTACTTTTGTTGCCTTTTTAACAGCAACTTTCTTTTCAGGAACGGCAGTTATCTCCTTTGGAGAATCTGTATTTGCAACGGCAACAGCTTCAGACATATTTGCTTTTTAATATTCCGTAATATTCTTACTTATGAATATTTTTTCGCATTTTTATGGTAGCTTAGCTCACTTTGTACGAAGCGCCGAGAAGAGCGCATTTATAAAAATTTTTCATTAATACATATTTCTACTGAGTTTGAAAAAATTTTTCAACATTTATTATTAATTTTAAATAGACCAAGTAAATTAAACACAATTATTTAAATCAAATTAAGTAAAGAAGATATTGAATATTTTATTACATTCATTTTTATACTAATTATAATTATATAAAATATATAAAAATTGGTTTAAACTTTAAATTTTGTAAATCTATAGTTGAACTTGTTAATAAATTAGAATATTTTAAAGTTATCTTTTGTATAATTTATATATTAAATTATTTATTAAATAGTTTATTCAATTCTCTGTTAAATTATATATATGGTTTTATATATTTCATATATTTATAAATGCAAATTTAATAAAACACGAGATGCATAAAAACGTCAGTTTTAACATTTTGAATGCTTATGTTTTATCCTATTTTGAAATATTAACTCAATTTATATAAAAGTTTAAAATTTTAAAGCACTAATAGAAATAATTATAAATAAATATATTGTATTTTAATTAGAATATAAGATTATCACTTTTAATTATATCAAATAGTGTCTATTTGAGATTAGATATCCATCCATAATGTTAACATGTTACATTGAATTCGTTTACTTTAAAATATGTTTTAAGATTTTCTATACGTATTATTTTTAAAATTTTATTACAAGTTTTAAATAATTTTTAATCATGTGAAAAATTATTATATATAAACGTTATTAATAACATATCAGCAATTAAATTTATAGTTTTCAATATCATTCGAATATAACAACTGTACGTATCCTACTTAATAGAATTCATAAAAAAAAATTATATCTACATACATGATTAAAAATATATAAGAATGAAATCATTTTACTTTTTCTTTTATAATTATAATTTAATCATTTAACTTTGACTATTATAAGTATTTTATTAAATATGTATATTTAAAAAAAATGTTCTTTTTATTACTTTATAATTAAAATAAAATTAAAATTAGATGTGCGTATTCTAACATTTTTATAAGGAGTGATATACGACATAAAATGTTAAAATTTAAGATGAATTTTTTTATAAACTAACATGGATATGGATAACATTTAAATAGATACTGAAGTATATATATAAACTTGCGGCTGCAATCTTCCATAGTCATTCCTAAGAGCTAGTTTTAGTAGGTTCAAGACTCACACAGTGGCTTCGGATGTTTTCCATCTACTGCCATAAATCTTTTATAAAATATAGAATATTTTATAAAACTAATTCAGATACAAATTTTAAAAACTCTACCTTTAAATAATTTATCTATAATAATAAATATTACAATACCAAAATATTGAAATAGTAACTATGATAATAATAGTAAACATTTAGGCCGTGTGCGAGTTCGAGTATATTTAGGGGAAATAGTCAATTATGTCGGTATGGCAGCGATTGTTGGTACATACCAGAATTTCTAATGAGATAAATTAGGTGTTACCATTTTGAAAATTTTATAAGATGTTTAGTAAATAAATAAATAAATTTTAAAACTTTTAAAAGAAAAATAATTATTTTTTATATGTTTCCTTCTTTATATTATGAATATTAATGTTTTTTAATAATTGTATCACATTTATTTAATAATAAATACAAATATTTGGCACAAAATTATTAGTTTCTTGATTTCAAAAAGGTAATTATGAAACTTTATGCTATTGACCTGGCAACGTTATTTGTTTTGTACATTTTTATTAGTAACAAATATAATATTAATATTATTGTAACTTAGATTATACTACCTGCGAAGATTTATGTATCTATTTACTGATACGCGAATCTATGATAAATATTAAAAAATTCTTAATAATATAAAGGGTTAGGCGATTGAAGTGTTACAAATTACACAGAGATATGTTTGTCAAACTGATATTGCCAACTACGTCAAATTCATATGAATGACAGCTATTTATATTGTTTACAAATTACCACAAGCATTTGCGTCTAAGTTTTATAGAACTAATATTATTCGAAATGGAATTAAAAAATAAGTGTGATTGCATTATATTTGGTTGGAAAATTACAACTAGCTATTGTGCTTGAGCTCAAATATCTCAATGTGAATAAAATGTTTGTGTATCGTACCTTAAATCGTTATAATAGCTCAGGCAGAGTCACCAAATGCTATAGTGGTGGACGAAAAAAAAACAGCAACATTGCCTAAAATGGTTCGGAAAGTGAAGGCTCGACTTAAACGAAATCCATGTCGTAGTACTAATCAAATGGCCAAAGAACCGATAATATCTGAACGAAGCATCTGACGCATTTTCCAAAATAAGCTCAAGGTAAAGCTTTAAAAGTTCCAAGGCACAAGATCTTGCACCAAAGCAACAAAAAGTTAAACTCGAATGAGCAAAGGAGTTGTTACGCTGGGCCAATTTGGAGAGCAAGTTGAGAACTAAAAAATAAGCCAGTTTCGATACGCTGAAGAAAGCTTTTATTCAGGAATAGGCCAAAATACTGGAAGATCACAGCCATAGTCAAGACAAAAGGTGGCCACATCAAGCTAGAGTGAATGGATTGTGAAATTTTAATTATTTTCACAAATTTTTGTAATTTGAATCAATAAAAAAACCTGATTTCTAGGAAGTCAATTGGAACGCATACACACTCGTATGTATAAAAACTGGTTAATACCTGCTGCCCAAAAACAAAAAAAAAATTATTACTATGTAGCAAAACGCAGTCTTAAGTTATACACTAACAATGCTATGTATTTTATCTGTTATGTAGGCTGATTTACAATTTTCGAAGATTTCGAATTCATGAAGGTCTTCCAGGAATGTAACGGAACAGAAGGGCGAGGCAAGAAATGATTGATTGTTAAGTGTTTTAAAGTATGGCTTGTGTAAGTTAGTAGGGTAGGTATGATAGTATGTACAATATTTATATCAATTGATTTAATGAAATACATTTTCTTTAATAAAATAAATTTTGTCGTCCTGAAAAGGACGGATTAATTGATAGTTAATTCTCCACGTATATGTATTCGTATTTTAATAAATAAAATAAAATAATTTAAGCCTTCTTTTCTGTTTTCTTTGGCAAAAGTACAGCCTGAATGTTTGGTAGTACACCACCTTGTGCAATTGTAACACCAGACAATAATTTGTTCAATTCTTCATCATTACGTATGGCCAACTGTAAATGACGAGGAATGATTCTTGTCTTCTTATTATCGCGTGCTGCATTGCCAGCCAATTCAAGAACTTCAGCAGCCAAATATTCCATAACGGCAGCTAAGTAGACTGGAGCACCTGCACCAACGCGTTCAGCATAATTGCCTTTACGCAATAATCGATGAATACGACCAACTGGAAATTGTAATCCAGCACGATTTGATCGTGACTTTGCCTTGCCTTTAACTTTACCACCTTTACCACGACCAGACATAGTTGAGTTGAGTTTCTAGTAGTTGAGATTTATAAAAATTGGATCTATTTTTTTTTAATGTTGTTGTTGAAAATTGAGTTCGAGTCGGTAAAAGTTAATACCTTGACTCAATTATAGTGGTAGACATTTCTAGATTATGTCCACTGGGTAAATGACGAGTGCTCAATTAATTTTATTGTTTAGTTTAGTTAATAATGGTACGGATGTCCGCGTATCTTCCTGTAGTGTGAATAGGTTGTTGGTGTAGATTTTGCAATAAAGTGTTGTCATGTGCATCTATTGATTTGAATAATTTGAGAGCCCTGTCTTTAATGTATAGTTTGATAGGTGTGATTTTTAGATCCCTTTGAATATCGACATTTCTTATGTACCAGGGAATGTTAAATATTTTTTTAATGGCTATATTTTGACATGTTTGAAGTTTGTTGAAGTTAGTTTTTGAAGTTTTGGAGAAAGCAATGAAGCCATATGATAGCGCCGGACGCATTATCTGGGTATAAAGCAACTTTTTATTTTTGATACTTAGAGCCTTGTTTTTGTAGAGCGGTCGTAAATGGTTTAGCATTGTGTTGATTTTATTTCTTAGATTGTATATGTGCGTGCTCCATTGGAATTTCTTGTCAAATGTAATCCCCAGGTATTTGATGTGGTCTTCCCAGTCTATATCGGTGTCATTTACTTTTAATTTTGGTGGATATTGCCACCGTTTTCTGGTTATGAAAATTGCCTTCGTTTTATCGTTATTAATTTTAATTTTCCATTTTTGGAAGTAAGAAGTGACACAGTCAACATGTTCCTGTAATGTGTTACTGACGTTTAAAGTATTTTTATCAGCATAGAATATACAGGTATCATCTGCATATAGGGCTAGTTTAGATGGTTCTAGCTTTGGAATGTCGGAAGTGAAGAGATTGTATAGGGCTGGAGACAATGGAGAGCCTTGAGGCACCCCTGCTTCAATAAATCTGGGGGTTGATAGATGATTATTGATTTTGACTCTGAATTGTCTTTTATGCATGAAGCTACCAATGATTTTGATGATGTTGAGAGGTAGATTTAGGTCGTACATTTTAGAGATGAGGCCATCGTGCCAAACTTTATCAAACGCTTTCTCAACATCAAATATTATCATGCCCGTCGATTTATTTTCTCTAAGTGCAGATTGGATGTATTGTGTCACTCTTGCCAGTTGTAGATCGGTCGAATGGTTGGCTTTGAAGCCGAATTGTTCGTCCGGTATAAGTTTTAGGCGATTTGTTTCGGTCTGCAGTCTATTTAGAATGACTCTTTCAGCTAGTTTCCCCATAACTGGAAGTAGGCTGATAGGTCGCCAGTTTTGCGGGAATGTGTGGTTCTTGTTGGGTTTCGGGAGCACAATTACTAATGCTTCTTTCCATTTATCTGGAAATTTACCTAACTGTAGCATGGCATTGATTATATTATTAATTATGATGATTGATGCTACAGGCAGATTTTTGATACAGCGGTTACTAATTTTATCAGCACCTGGAGCCGATTTTGTTTTGATAGAGTAGATAATGGCTTGCAGTTCTTCGACGCTGCACGGCGAGATAGGTGAATCAGGGATTCTGCTCAAAATGGCTTCCGCTCTTTCTCCAATTAATTCTTCTTCGTCTACATCATCAGAAATGTCATGGTTATCTAAGAATTGTGACTCGAGGGAGTTTGCAAATTCTTCGGCTTTATCCTCATCAGCGAATTTGAGCCCATTGGGACCGTGTATTGGTGGAATTTGAATCTTGTTTTTCAGTCTGAAATATTTGCTGATATTCCAGAAGGCTTTATCACCAGTTTCGAAGCTCATTAGAAATTCGTTCCATTTGTGGTTTTTGAATTCGCGAACCAATTTTCTTATGACATTGGTTTGAAGGTTTGCTGCTCTCTTCAGTGCGGGGTCGTTTGTTCGAAGGGCCCTTTTTCGTAGTCTATTTTTGTTTTTAATTAGGTTTCTAATGAACCTTGGGAGTATAAAATAGTTCTTGGCGCTGATGGATTTTATGGATGAGTTATTGGAGATTGAGTCTTGGATTTTTGAAGTGACTATTTCTATGGTGTTATTAAGGTCTTCTATTGAGTTTATGGGGCTATTGAGGGAATAGTTTTCCATTTCATGACGGAATTGAGTCCAGTTTGTCATCGTTATCACTGGGGGTGGAGATTCGAAAAACATGTTTTCAATAAAGAACAGAACCGGCTTATGATCTGAGTTTAACTCCTCCAGTACTTCGATATGACAATTAGCATCCAAAGATCTTGAAATACCGATGTCAAGTATTCGGGAGGCCCCGTGGCAAAAGTGTGTAGGCTCTGTTGGGCAATGTAATGTTAGTGCCTGTTCTGTGATTAAATTATCTATCTCTCTTCCTGCTCTGTTTGTGCTTCTTTCTCCCCAATCTCTATTGTAAGCGTTGAGGTCGCCCGCAACAAACGTGGGTTCGTCCACATCTAGTAATGAGGATAGATCATTTAGGTACGTGCTGTTGGTTGGTGCTTTATAAACAGAAGATAATTTTAATTGAAAGTTATCTGAGATTATCTTGATAGTGGTAGCTTCAAGAGAGTTTAGATTATTGGTGATGAGATGATGATTGATCGAGTTTTTAATGATTATAGCGGTGCCTCCACCTTGCCTATTTGTTCTGTCCTCCCTGTATGTTATATAATTAGGGATTTTAAATCTGATCCCTGGTTTTAAAAACGTTTCTTGGACCAGGAGAACGTCGATCTTGTGTTCGTGAAGGAAGTGAATTACTTCATCTTTTTGGTTAAAGATGGAATTGGCGTTCCAAGAAACTATTTTAAGATTGAGTGTTGTACTTGTCATTAGTTGGAATTTGGCATTATATGGTGAACCATATACTGGATCATGTTTTGCATCATATAATTGAATTGTTCTTGCATATTAGCAAAAAATTTCTCGAATTGAGCAGCTGGGAGAATAGGGTTTGAAGTTTTTTGTTGTGAAGAAACTTTGGGCTTGGCAATGCTTGCGTATGAAGCCGCAGGTGTCACCTTTGTGTTTATATTGTTGGGCAGGTGGACTTGTTCCTTGATTGTGATCTTCTTGGAGAAGTTGCGAGGATTTTGAGGACAACCCCCATAGCTGGCTGGATGGTCTCCTTTACAGTTAACGCATTTTGGCGTGGCCTCTTTAGGTTTTTTGCATTGTGAATGATGGTGCGAGCTATCGCATTTGACGCACTTGGGGATAGCTTTGCAATTGGTCGCCACATGACCGAATTGCTGACAATTGTGGCATTGAGGAGGGCCCTTCAGCGGGCGCTGAGCTTCAATAGTAACTCTCAAGTGGCAGATGGCACTGAGGTTAAAAATGTTTGATTGATCCTTTGGCAAACGTATTTTTATGAGTTTATTATTATTTTGCCTGGTTCGTAGATAGTGGCATTCCAGGATATTGTATCCTTGGAGTTCCAAATCTTCTTGGATCTCTGACGGACTTAATCCTTCTAGGCCCTTTATAATTATATTTAAATTTTTTTCTTCAGAGAGGAAATGCGTGTGGTATTGTGTATGGTTATTGTTGAAAAATCGTGTCATGTTTCTATGGTCCTCAATGGTCTCGGGAGTGATTTGAATGCCCAGATAGACTGATTTGGCTTCTGAGTATTTAATTTTACGAACTTCAAGTTCCTTACGGATTGTGTTCCATTTGTTGGATTCACGTAAGGTGATTGGTACTACTTTTGGGATTTTCTTGTCAACCGTCTTACCTGCATCATTTTGAAGCTGTTCATCTTGCTGAGATTTCGGATGCTGTTGTTGATGTATGACTTGATCGTTCGACTGCTGAATAGTCTGTTGATGCTGCTGATGATATTGTTGTTGTGACTGTTTGGGTTGCTGCTGTTGAATTG
>NW_024032213.1:0-11393 GCF_002237135.1 Teleopsis dalmanni | reverse complement strand
GATCATAAGCGTCGTTTCTCTTTAAACTGTAATTGTTTTTACTAATATTTTTCGGTTTTGTTTTATAAATATGTTATTTTCTGAACTCGCTATTGTTAATGCGATAGGAGACAGATTTTTTTACTTTTTTACTTTATCTAAAACTTCATTTACTAACTACAACTTTTTGTTAGTCTTCTTTGTTTTTCAGTTTTTTCTTCAACCACGTGTTTTTTTTTGGCTGAATTTGAGCAACGTGCTTTTACTTATGTAAAAAATTTTTTTTAGGTTGAGCCCCCAGAAATGTGGTTTCACCCACCGATTGTCCAAATAAAAGAAGACTTGTAAGACGTAATTCCACTAATCGTGCACTTTTTATTAGTTTTAAATTATAAATTAAATGAACTAAGATTTCAGAAACAAATTACAAAACTTTTACACACAACCAGCAGCAAAATACTGTTCATACATTTTATTACGCATTGCACACACGTGTTTTCTACTCTACTCTTCTGTTCGTTCTGTCCTTCGTTCGTTGTGTCATTTTCTGTCAGTGTTACCCTTTGCCGTCTTTATGTCAGTGTTGCCCTGACAAAGGGTTGTCTGTCGTTATTGTGTCTGGGCACCTTCTTGTTTGTTAGTTATTTATTAAGATTTTTGTTTTGAATACATATTTATTAACTTTGAATAATAAGATATCAAAATATTACTTACCCATAGATATATATTTATAAAAATTATCGAACTAAAATTATTTAATTAAAATTTATTTATTTAAATATATTTATTTAAATCTCACAACACAACTGTAATACTTCAATTGCACTTTAAGAATAGAGTAACAAAAGCGAAATACGTAAATATTATATTACAGAAAAAACAAAGAGAGCAAATTAGTAATTTTGAGAGAAGAATCGCTTAACTACATATACAAAACTTAATACTACATATACGGTCGGAGTTGTAAGTCTACAAGCAGGCAGTACAAAAAACTTTGTTTGAAAATATTTTCCAAAAAAATAACATTTAATTCACAATGTTTTTGCGAAGTTTCGTTGCATTTCTTCAAAAAACAGTCGAGATGACGGTACTTTTATCATAAAGAGTAGCAGAACAAGCGATCAAAAGTCTACAAGCACTTGGTATTTCTGCAGTTCTAACGCGAGTTAAATGTTAATTTGTAAACATTTGGATTGCGTCTTATTTTGTTTGTGGTAATTAATTATAAAACTGCAAAAAATTGTATTCTGCTTAAAATATTTACTACAAACTGGCAATAGTGTCTTACCGGAAAAAAAAGCGTCGTGGAAAGAAAAATCATCATAAAATTCTGAGAGGAAGAGAAGTCGAAGCGGAAAATTGGGCATTTGTTTGGAAGATCGCACTGTTCAGTCCATACCGTGATCAGAAATTGGAAAACTACCGGAATTATCACGTCAAAGACGCGTTCTGGCCGCCTATCGAAACTCACTCACTGTGAAACCTGCTTAATATTAAATTCAGTAAAGAAAAATCCACGTTTGACGGCATTGGAAATTGTACGTAATATACAGGAAAGCTTTGCAAAAACTATTTCTGTGGTTGAATCACGTAGAATTTGAAAGACATAATCCTAAAAGAATGGGGCGCAATAACAACTCAGGAGACCAGTAAACTTGTAGTTTCGATGAAAAACCGTCTAGTGCAAGTTCTTAAGCATTACGGTTACCCAATTAGTTACTAAATTGCATAAAAAATCAGGAATTTTTCACTAAAACTTTGCCTTATACTACGTGCTTGTAGACTTTTGATCGCTTGTTTTGCTGCCTTTGACAATAAAAGCACCGTTATTTCGGTTGTTTATTGAACAAATGCAAAGAAACTTCGGGAAAAAATTGCGCATTGAATGTAATAAAAAAAAAAATAAGTCATGTTTCCAATAAATTGATTTTTTTGGAAAATATTTTTAAACAAAGTTTTTTGTACTGCCTGCTTGTAGACTTATGACTCCGACGGTATATTTAACTTCAAAAATTACAAAATATATTATTTAAAGCAAGAAAACAGCTCCGTTAAAGCTCCGTTTTCCAGTATTTAATTTCGAATCAATATCCGATTAATGTTATTGCCCATCGCAGTAAACGATTAGCTGTTATAACCGGCAACGGTTTATCTGGGCTAAAAATGCTAATTATAGGTTTATGATCAGTGAAAAATGTAAACTTCCTTTTACATAGATACTGATGAAAATGTTGCATTCCATATACAATTAAGAGTGCTTCCTTTTCAATTTGGCTGTATATGCGCTGCGCATCGTTCAACGTTCTGGAAGCAAATGCATTTGATAACTCAGAATTATCTTTATAAATGTGGGATTACACTGCCCCTAGAATATATGATGATGCATCAGTAGCTCGGATCAAAGGACGGTGTTCTTGATAACGCACCAGAACTGTTGCATTAGCAATAACATTTGTTAAGTAATCAATTGCTTCTTGTTAGGCTTGTCCCCATTTAAATTGTTTTCGTATTTGCAACGAATACCATGTTGTTGTAAAATGTTAGGGTAGAAGTGCATATGGAATAAGTCGACTTTTAACAAAATTAGGAACAGCATTCTGTTTTAGTCTAATATTAACTAAAATATTTTTTATTGTACCTAATGCATGTCCGAATACATCGGTATACTTATGTTTAAAGCTCTCCACCGTGGAATTTCTTGAAACGTCATTTATTTTTCCAACTTGGTGTATTTTAAAACTAAATTGATCAAATAAATCCTGAACAAATAAATTATTTATTCGTTAATATTTGTTACTAAAAGTGTGACCCGTTTTTTTATTTTTTCACATTCAATATCAGCACTAATTTCACCAACAATATCCATTTTTTTATTTCCGTAACCATACATAATCTTTTTGCTACTAAATAATTTTGGTGATTTCAGTTTTGCATACGTTGCCAAAGTAATTAGCAAAATAGTCGCGCCACTATCCAATTAAAAATTGATTTTTTTGGTATTTCTCAGCAATTCAATAAATGTTTTATTATTTTTTACAACTATATTTACGGTAAATACATCACTTTTACATTGGTACATTTCCCGTTGGTATTTTTGGTACTTGTCGTCTTTTGTTGCTGTTATTATCCTGGGTGTAATTTCCGTGCTTTGTATTTTTGTGTGTTCTTGAATGCGCCGTGCTATGTGTTTTATTCAACAAAAGCTTTCAAGTTTTGACGTTTCTTGTCTTGTTTACAAACGTGTTTTTTTAATTAGTGTTGGTAGTGGTTGTTTGTAATATTTATATTTATTTATTAATAAATAATAAAAAATAATAAAATAAATAAAAGAAATATTAAACAATAAATAAAATGAATATATAAATAGTGAACAATTAAGGTATATTCTTCACTTATTTAAATAAATTTCTTTATTTTTTATTAATTGTGATAATGTTGCTCTCTGGATGAAAAATTGGCGTATCAAACCAAATGAGTCAAAATCCGTCCAAGTAACATTTACTACAAACCGTTCTACGTGCCCGCCCGTATTAATAAACAATACTCAAACCAATACCACAAACCAATTATGGGGTACTGCAGCAGACTCAAACTTGGCAATTATCCAGCGTTTTCAATCAAAAACACTACGAATGATCACAAATTCACCTTGGTACGTATCGAATGAACAGCTGCATAAGCAACTACATGTTCCGACAATCAAGGAAGAAATATCTCGAATTACAAAGAATTACGCTCATCGCATATTTATGCATCCAAACCCACTACGTGACTTTCTTTTATAGATTGTAATAATTATTATTACGATTCATGTTAATATATATTACTTATTGTCATTCATATCTGACAGATTGTAATAAAATAAATGAATTATAAACAATAAAAAATTGTGATAATAATTTCAGATGTATTCCATCTAAGTTCCATGTTTTGATGAACATGATGAACAAATTTTATATGCGTATTCAGTAGGTCTAAGAATCGGCTACTATCTATTTTTCATACCGCTAAAGTGATTAGGGTGTCCCTATCCAGCAAAAATATCTTTATTGCTTTAACAAAAATTTTTTTATTTTTTTGACATAAATTTTTTTATATTTTTGAAAAAGAAAACTTGCTATGATATGAAAAGTTGTTGTCTATGAAAATACTGAATTCATAAAACTGCCCCCTAATTTCTGCACTATCGTTGATTCCCAAAATGCTCTCATTAACCGCGTATTTCCAGATGTACACTAAAGTGATTAGGGAGTCCCTACTCAGCAAAAATATCCTTATTGCTTTAATAAAAAATTTTTTATTGTTTTGACATAAATTTCGTTTATATTTTTGAAAAAGAAAAATTTTTTTCTTAATATTTTATGTAACTACGCCAACAAGTACATCGAGCATTTACATCCACTTCGTTTCTTCGTCTTCCCCTTGCATGGCAGATGGAAAATTTTTTTTTTTTTTTTTTTTTATTATAAATTGTTTTATTATATATAATATTAAAGAACAATAAATAAAACAAAACAAGACATAAAGCAACTAGTTATTAGATAACTAACAAGCAATTTAAATTTAAACAGATTAGGCGATTCCACGCAATAATAAATTAATTGTACTACATTTCAATGATTTAAGCCCAAAGATCGCACGGCTTTTGGCGCTTTAGACGGCGTATTGGCTCAGTTGTCGCTAGTAAATGCGCCTCAGCATTTATGTGACAACTAAGTCTATCTTGGTGTGATTTGGCTTTGGTATGAATTTCTTCCTGTACTGTTGACACTCCGAGGTCACGATGTAAGTCAGAATTTCTCACGTACCATGGCGCGTTTGTTACACTCCGTAGCATGAAATTTTGGAATCTTTGGATGATGGAAATTTGTGTTCTGCTTGCGCAACCCCATAGCTGTATTCCATATGTCCAGATTGGCTGGAGCATTTGTTTGTTTAATACAAGTTTATTGAAAAGCGATAGTTTTGATTTTTTGCCGATTAACCATTTCAACGATTTGAATTTAAGATCTAATTCACTTCTTTTCTTTTTTATGTGCTCGCTCCATCTTAGTTTAGCGTCCAAAGTCATACCCAAGTATTTCGCAGTATTCGTGAGGGATTTGTGCTTCATCGATGTAGACAGGTATATAACTGATGTTTCGATTTGTGAAATTTACATGCACTGATTTTTCTTTATTCAGATTAATTTTCCATTTTTTTGTCCAAGCAATTATACTGTCCATACTATTTTGCAAATTATTAGCTGCTATTACTGCGCTTTCTCCAACTGCAAGGACTGCAGTATCATCAGCAAAAGTTGCTGTGAACGTCGTTGCACTCGTTGGCAAGTCGTGTGTATAAATCAGATATAAGAGAGGACCCAAGACACTACCTTGCGGAACTCCAGCGTTAATTTTATGCAGTTTACTATAGGCATCACCGTGCTTTACTCGAAAGTAACGATCAGATAAGTAGGAGGAGATTACGTCATAATACTCCGTTGGGAGAATATTTTTTACTTTGGTAAGCAATCCGGAGTGCCAGACTTTATCGAAAGCCTGCGGCACATCTAAAAACACAGCTGAGCAGATTTTTTTTTCCTCAAGAGCTTTTTCTATTACATTGGTAATCCTATGGACTTGATCTATGGTGGAGTGATTGCACCTAAAACCAAACTGATGTAAAGGTATTAAGTTTTGACTTTCAATCAGAGGAAGGATTCTTTTCAGTAAGACTTTTTCAAATATTTTTGAAAGTACAGGCAGAAGTGCTATTGGTCTGTAACCACTTACGTCATTAATATCCTTTCCTGGCTTATGTACCATGATAATTTCAGATACTTTCCACAGGGATGGAAGGGTTCGCATCTGTATTATAGCGTTAAATATATTCGTAATTTTAACAAGGCATTTTGCAGGAATTTCTTTTAAAACTTCAGCACTTATCAATTCATAACCTGAGTTTTTTTTAGCTTAAGTTCATTTTTAATAATCATCATTACCTCAAGCTCGGTGGTTGGTGGAATACAGGATGAATGTTCTGTCCTAGGAGGGCAGATTACTGCATTGTTAACGTTTTCGTCTATGGAAGACACTTTTGACAAGTGTTCGGAAAAGACCTCCACTTTTTCCTCATCGCTTTTAGCCCATTGATTAGCGAGATTTTTAATTGGAGCTTTGTGTACTAAAGGTCGCTTAAGGTTTCGTGTGTATTTCCAGAGAGAATAGTTGGTAGCACGATCATTACTTAAGTTAGATAGGTAGTAGTTGAATTGATTATTTTTAAATTGCTTGATTTTTAGGCTGAGTTCTTTTGCAAGTCTGTTAAGAATGGCTTTGTCTGCTGGAAATCTGCATTGCTGCCACTTTTTCCGCATCTTTCTTTTTTCCCGCATAAGATCCACAATGACTTTTGGGTATTTATGAGGATAGGTTGCATTCCTTAATGTGGGCGTGCTGCATCATGCCGCATGTTGTAGTAAATTTGTAAGGTTCAAAATTTCGCTTTCAAGATCGTTTTCTTCACAAATTTCTTTTGTAGCAATGGTGTTTACATTAGGGATTCTTCTGAAGTAACTCCAATCTGTGTATTTATTTTCAAGTTTTAGACATTTTTTATTTATTAAGGCAGATTCGAAGAGAGTTATGTAGAGAGGGGAATGGTCGGAGCTTAGTTCTGCTCCATCTGTTATTTTTAAATTGTAGGACAAAATTTGCTTGGTTATAAAGAAATCGAGTAGATCAGGCACCTTTATTGGGTCAGTTGGCCAATAGGTTGGGTTCCCGGATGACAAGCATTCGCAGCCAGTTTGCTGTATAGCTTTGAGGAGTTCTCTACCTTTCGTTGTAATTAGGCGAGAGCCCTAATGCGTATGTTTAGCGTTGAAATCGCCACCCATAATGAAGCGATGCTTATGAGTTTCTATAATATCTTTGTATTGTTCGGATTTAATTGAATGTCTTGGAGGACTGTATACCGATGTTAGTAGTAATTTGCTTTGTAAGTCAAGGACAACAGTTATTGCCTGGAATTCCTCTTTGAATATTTTTGTAGACTCGTAATGTTTTAATGATTTTTTAATTAAAATAACACTTCCTCCGCGAGCGCAATTACTAGGATGGACTGCGCTATATACTTCGTAATTCTTTAGTTTAACATATGTTTGGTTAGTAAAATGAGTTTCGCTAATTAAGCAAACATCAACATCTTTGACTGATAGGACTGTTTCAAGCTCTCTAAGGTGTTGAAAAAGACCGTTCGAGTTCCATAGCATTATTTTTATATAACTAAGCATTATTTGTTTTGTTGAGTTTTTGCTCTAGCCTAGTCAAGCGTTTGTCCAATGCTTTATAAAAGTTTTCTTGAGTAGTGATTTTTTCCAGTATTTGTGTTAGTATTTTGTAATTACCATCGTCCTCAGTGTTGGATTGAACTACATCCGAATATGTTCTTTTATTATTCAGCGATTTTGGGTTTTTATTTAGAACATCAGTTTGATTATTTTCAGGTTGGTTTTCAGCCGATATATGATTACGCTGTTTACCTTTGTTTTGTTCACCAATTTTTTTGTTTCTCAATTTTTGAAGTTCTTTGGCTACTATACAACCTCTGTAATTGGCCGGGTGTCCCTCACCGCAGTTGCAACATTTTGGTTGGTGCTGATCAGGTTTGTTGCATTCTGCAGTACTGTGACTGCCAGCACATTTAACACACCGGGCTGATTTGCCACAATAATTTTGTGTGTGACCATACGCTTGGCATATTTTACACTGTGGTATTTGCTTTGAGTGCTTTATTGGTTCAATTTTAACAACACAGTTTAAAATAGCTTTAATGTTATATATTTTTTTTATATCCTCTGTCGCCTCAAATGTAAGCATGAACATATTTAGTGGAATCTTTGAATGTGATTTCCATTTGTTGACCGCGTTCACGATTTTAAAACCTTGCTGTTTCAGATCGAATACGATATCGACTGGGTCACATGAATGAGGAAGATTTTTTGCAATAACCTTTAATGGTCGGAGATGCTTGTTTTCATACGAATACCAGGCAGCTTTTTTTGAAGACAGCACTTTTGTAACAGCTCTGTAGTCGCCTATTTCAAATGTACTGATTTTATAAGTACCGCTATTGAGGAGCTTAATAAAAAAATCTTTCTTGCAGTTACTTTTTACAACAGCTTGCAGTTCTGAGTATTTATAATCTTCAGAGACCCTAATTGGTGGTGGACGAGCTATTTTCAGCTCCACTTGGGTATTTTTACTGCTCGCTATAGTTGCCACATTAGAGGAATTCAATGGGGATATGTTGCACTCTGGAGATTCTACGGCTTTACGCTTTTTGCTTTTTTCAGCTCCACTTGGGTATTTTTACTGCTCGCTATAGTTGCCACATTAGAGGAATTCAATGGGGATATGTTGCACTCTGGAGATTCACCATCTTTTCTGTCTGGAAATATTGCACTTGCACTTCGAAGGGAGGCATTTTCTGCTTTGAGAAATTCAAGTTCTTTTCTGAGTTGGAGGCATAGAAGCTCCATTTCTTTAATTTTTGCGAGCTGGATTGATGACATGTCGCTTTGAATATTTTTAACCGAGAATGGTGTTTGCCCCCCACCCTGGGGTGGAGGTTGGTTGACATCCATGTATAGCTAAAGACTTATAAATAGAAACAGGTTCTTGTCTGTGGATAGATTAGATTAGATTATGCTGGCAGGCCATAAAGGCCACGCGTAGACCACTAGGGTCCATTGCGATACCAGATCAGAGTCTTGTTTTAGCGATTGTAAGCATCACTTAAGATGCGCGTTTCATTAGCAAAATTTATTAAGATTCCAACAGAAACCTCAGGTATGTACTCCAGTCCTGCAAAACTGAAAGCTCCCAAGTATTTTTGTCGAGTTCTCGAGAGAGCCGGGCAATTACACATCAGATGCTCTAGAGTTTCCTTTGCATCCGGCTCATTGCATTTTCTGCAAGCATCGTTGTGAATTAGGTTTAGTTTTCGGGCATGTGATGCAACCAAACAGTGACCTGTCAACACACCAATTAATGTTCTACAGTTCCTTCGGTTTAACGATATAACATTCTTGGTGTATTTTTCTTCATATATGTGCCTACACATAATTCTAGCTGTTCTACAGGTGGTTAAGCTCCGCCACCTTTCCTTTGCTCTCCTTATCATGTGCTCGTCCAGAAGTTTATGTATTTGTTTCAGAGGTTTAAGTACTTCGCTCGTTTGTTCCTCTGAAAGTTTTGCGCCATTTTTAGCAATAGCATCAACTGTCTCATTTCCCTCTATGCCTTTATGACCAGGAATCCAGTACATACAAAGTCTGCGGTTGCAGGCTAGTCTTGTTATAGCTTCCTTGCATTCTAGAACATTTTTGGATGATGACCAGTAAGATTTGATCGCCTTAATGGCTGCTTGGCTATCCACATAGAAATTTATGCAGTAGTTTCTGGTTTCATTCCTACACACAAGCTCCGCCGCTTTTTTAACAGCAAACACTTCTGCTTGGAATACACTGCAGTAGTTGGGAAGTTTAAACGGCATTCTTATGCTCAATTCCGCACAATATATGCCAGCTCCTACTCCCACTTCCATCTTTGAACCGTCTGTGAAAACATTTATGGTGTTGCATTTTGGCACCATGCCTTTTTTCCATCCTTCGTTTTCGATCACAGTTTTTATTGTTGCTCCGGGGTACATGACCGGAATCATATAATCCGAATCAAGAGTGGCGTTCTGATTTACAACGTTATGCCCGAAAGATCTTCGAGTAAGTTGCCCAGTAATGCGTAGCCGTTCGGCCGTTTTTGCCGCCATATTCTCGGCAAAGATATCAATTGGGGGTAAGTTTAGTATAGCTTCTAGAGCTGCCGTCGGAGTTGTTCTTATTGCACCGGTGATGCACATCGCCGCGTGTCTTTGGACCTTTTCCAGGGGTTTTATATATGTTTTCTTTTTCACAACTGTCCACCAAACTAATATACCGTAAAGTAATATAGGTCTAACTATAGCCGTGTAGCACCAGTACATAAGACCGGGTGAGAGACCCCATGTACTTCCCGGCATCCTTTTACA
The DNA here is from genome assembly GCF_002237135.1 of Teleopsis dalmanni. NCBI lineage: Eukaryota > Metazoa > Arthropoda > Insecta > Diptera > Diopsidae > Teleopsis > Teleopsis dalmanni. Next base: position 1,343 of record NW_024032213.1, on the reverse strand, counting down.
TGCGTATAAAGCATTTGTTGCCTTCTTTACCCGTTCTTCTACATTAGGCTTCCACGTCAGTTTGCTATCCACAATTACTCCAAGGTATTTCGTTTGAGTTTTCAGTGGCAGAAGAGTTCCGTTCAAGTTAGGTGGCGTCCATGCTGTGACCTTGTACTTTCTTGTGAAAAGTATTGTGTCAGTTTTTTCTGCGTTTACGCTTAAGCCAGCGTCAGTCGCCCAGTTGTAAATTGATTTGAGAGCGTCGCTCATTAACGCACTTAGAGTAGATAGGCATCTCCCCGTTATAACTACTGCGATGTCGTCCGCATATGCAATTAGTTTCGGAGCTTTACCATCAAATTGTTTAAGAATTTTATTGATTACCAGTAACCAGAGAAGGGGTGAGAGAACGCCTCCCTGCGGGGTTCCTCTACATGTTTCCCTAGCTAGAGTTGTATCGTTCCATTCTGCCCTTATCTGTCTGCAGCTTAAAAGGCTTGCAATCCATTGATATGTGGCTGAGTCTATACCAACATCATCTAAGCTATTTAAAATAGCTTGCGTTGATACATTATTGAAAGCACCCGCAATATCCAGAAAAACTCCTAGAGCGTATTCTTTGTATTCTAAGGCCTTTTCAATATTAGAGACAAGTGTATGGAGAGCAGTCTCCGTGGATCTGCCCTTAGTATAAGCGTGTTGTGCTCTTGACAGAACTTCAGGAGCTAATTGGTCTCCTATATGTGCTGCTAGTATTTTTTCAAAAATTTTGAGAATAAAAGAGGTAAGACTAATTGGCCTATAATCTCTAGAGTAGAGGTGACCATTTTTTCCTGCTTTCGGAATAAAAATGACTCTTGCCACTCGCCAGTTTACGGGTACGTAATTATGCTTCAGGCATCCTCTAAAGATATTTATCAGCCATGTTTTTATTAGGTCCGAAGCCTTTTGTATCATAGCTGGATAAATACCATCAAGTCCAGGAGATTTGTATGAAGCGAATGATTTGATTGCCCATTCCAGCCTCATGTGAGTAACAATATTTTTTCCTGCGGAGCCTACCATATTCCTGACCGGTTCGGTATTGCTCACAATTGCACAGCCAGGAAAGTGAGTATTAGTAAGATCTACAAGTGATTCAGTGTTAGTTTTTGTCCATTCGCCGTTTTCCTTCCTGACAAGGTTAGGCATAGTTGGGTGTTTGGATAGTAGTTTTCTAAGCCTAGCTACCTCCACCGTCTTTTCTATACCTGCGCAAAAATCCTTCCAGGAGTTTCTTTTCGCATTTCGAATGTCTTTTTTGTATTGCTTAAGAATATCTCTGTACTCTTCCCAGATGACTTCACTTTCTGCTAGCTGAG
>NW_024032212.1:0-11394 GCF_002237135.1 Teleopsis dalmanni | reverse complement strand
TTTCGTTGTTTGATTAAATCAAACAACGATAATAAAATATTTAATATAGGGGATAAGATAAGAGAATGTAACTCCTCTACCCCTTGATTCGAGATACTCCTGGATCTCGTTATTATAAATGTATGTGAGAAGTAAGGAAAGAAAAAACAAAAAAAAACAAAAAAATTATACAATTCCTTTTTATGATTATTACATTCAATGTTTGAAATTTTTATTTGACAGTTTGCAAAATTAATTAAATTATTTTTATTCAAAATTACTTTCCTTTTTGTACAATTTTGGAATAGGCTTAAATTTACAGCATTTTTTATTGTTTATTTTATATTGGCATGAGTTAGAAAATATACAATTCTTACTTAATTCTAGTTCCTTGAGCAAGGTATTTTCTTTATAATTATAATATTTTCCGCTAATGTTTACTAAATTTAGAGGGTCTTTTAATGTTTGACATGTGAACATTTTTTAGAATTCTTTTTATAAATTTAGGTTCTTCTTTATGTCTAACGTTCCTATAATTCTTTATAAAACCTTCTTCCCTGTTTTCTACATAGTTTTCTCGGTTTAGGTTTTGCTTAAAAATTGTTCTGTTTTTCATTTGATGTATTCTTTCTTTAATGATACTATGTTCCACCTTGTTGTTTTGAACTTCTAATGGTGAAGTTTTTATAGTGCTATGATACGAATTGTTGAAATTTGATTATTGTAACTTAGATTTATGAAATAAAAAAGACGTGCATTCATTTAATATTAGTATTTTATTACTCCAATTCAGATTTTAAAAAAAAGAAAAACGTGTTTACTCCACGAGGTTTAAAAACGCAAGAGAGAGGCAAAACAAAAGTAAAATGATAAAATAAGAAATGTACAACAATAAGTGTTGCCGCAATGTTAAAAGCGAATATTTTCAACAAGAATTATTGTAAAATCTAACGGCATTACACATTTGAGAAGCGATGGGACGTTTTTGTTCTAAATTTAATGTTCTAATCCGTTCAATAATGGTATTATTTAATCTTTCAATATCAGAGTTCCCTGTATGGCTATTCGGTTTGGTAACATGATACTCTATACCTTCTGTAGTTAGAAAATCTCGCACATTTCTTGAGTTGAACTCATTGGCAAAGACAAACTTTTTTATGTGTCCCTTAATGGCTAAAAATTCATTTATCTTCCCGATTATCGTTTGATTATTTCTATCTGGTAAATGAAAATGTACAACATGTTTTGAAAACTTGTCTATAAACACTACAAATGATACTTTACTATTGACGTAAGTATCTACATGAACAATTTCATTGATCGTATTTGGTGTTTCCGTTATTTTAAATTTAGTTTGTATTGGATTACGATCATATTTCCCACCATTGCATATATCGCAATTGTTAATTATTTCATGTATTTTTATTTTTAGTTGCGGATGATAGATTTTGTGTTTTATTCCCTCATATGTCGGTATAATTCCTGAATGTCCGACTTCAAGTTTGTGAAATAATGATATTTGTTTTTTGAGTTCTGTTTCTTCTTCTAAGTCTGATGCAAAATAACTGCACTTTACGAAAGATATACTTTTTGTATTTGAAAAGGAACTTAATAGAGTTTGCTGTAACTTGTTGTAATACTAATTATTGAGTTTAGAAAATATTGCTATTTTTCCTCTATCAAAGTGTCTTCTTATTATATTGATAACGTTTCCGGAGGAAATATCTTCCTTGTCTATAAAAATACGCTTGTTTTTGAAAACATTTACTGCTTCAGTTTCCTTATTTTCATCTAGTATAATTTGTTTACTAAAGCGATTTACGACAGTGTCAAGAATTGTAAAGTGATCGTTGAAATTTTCTGGCTGAGAATGAATAGTCTCACCTTCATTGGAGTTGTCAATATCATTAGTTCTAATAATTGACATATTTTCTTGAGAATAATTGGTCTGAACTTCCATTGAAATTTGGTCTGATTGTTCTCCAGCATTTAAATTTTTGATTTTTAGCAAATCATCTAAGTTAATATTGAAATTGTCGGATTCGAATAGATTGATCTCGTCGCAATTGATACGGCTTAAAAAATCGGCTATTTTATTTTCTTTCCCTGCTATATAGTCTATTCTCGCATCGTATTCTCCTAATTGCACTAACCATCTTTGCAACCTAGGGTTAATATCCTTACCAGAATATTTTGCTTGCAACCACTTTAGTGGTTGGTGATCTGTTTGTAGATCAAACTCCCTTCCAAAAATATAGGGTCTAAAGTATTTTACTCCCCATACTATCGCCAATAATTCTTTCTCGATAGTAGAATAATTTTTCTCGTGATCATTTAGTGTTCGTGAAGCGAACGAAATTGGATGCCCTTCTTGTGTTAGAACTGCGCCAATTGCGAAATTGTTGGCATCAGTAATGACCTTAAAACGTTTATTAAATATAGGGTATCTTAGTATTGGGGGATTTATTAAAATATTCTTTAGTTTTTCAAAAGCTGTGATATAATTTGGATTATTAACATTTATTTTAGCATTTTTTTTCAGATATACGACCATTGGATAAGCAATTTTGGAGTAATCTTTAATAAATTTTTTGTAGAAACCAGTAATACCCAAGAAAGATTAAATTTGTTTCTGGGTTGTGGGCAACCTTAGATTTTGTATTACCTCAACTTTAGCTGGGTTTGGCTTAATACCTTCAGGTGTAAGCAAATGACCTAAAAAATCAGTTTCTTTTTTTAGAAAACTACATTTTTCCAACCGAATCTTTAATTTGGCTTCCTTTAATTTTTGAAATATTTTTTTTAAATTTTCTATATGTTCCGTCAATGAGGTACTAAATATTAAGATATCGTCGAGATAGACGACACAAATTCTATTTATGTAATCTCGAAGTACAGAATTCATAAGGCGTTGAAACGTCGATGGAGCATTTTTAAGTCCAAAAGGCATTCGCAAGAATTCATAATGGCCTAGTGGAGTAGAAAATGCAGTTTTTTTCCTGTCATTTTCATCCATCAAAATTTGATGGAAGCCTTTGGCAAGATCAATAGAAGAAAAATATTGATCCTTACAAAGTTTGTCCATAATTCCATCAATTATTCCCAATTAGGAATTGGGAATTTGTCGCTCACCGTAACTTCATTTAGTCTTCGGTAATCAACAACAATTCGCCATTTTTGAGAACCGGACCTGTCAACTTTTTTAGGAACTACCCACAAGGGACTATTATAAGCAGAATTGCTTTCTTTAATTATATTGTGTTCTAGCATTTCTTTTATCTGCTTTTGAATTTCAATTTCGTGGGTTTGGGGGTATCTATAAATTTTTGAATAGATTGGTCGGTCAGTTGTTGTTATTATTTCGTGCCGTATTTCATGGGTACAGGAAAGTTTATCCCCTTCTTTGAAAAAAAATTCGTTAAATTGTTGTAATAAATTTTTTACTGATTGTATTTCTTCCTGATTTAAATGATTTAAGTCTAAGTTCCTAATATCGCTAAATTCAAGTACGCTAATTTCCTGATCTTTATATGGGTTAGAATTTTCGAAAGGTATGGTGGTTCCTAATATATTAATAAATTTGTTTTCTACATCTATCTTAGCTTTAAGAGGGATGAGAAAATTTTGGCCTATTAACGCTTCATAATTTTCGCTATTGAAGTTAATTACTTTCCAGGAGAAGGTACCTGAGACATTAAATTCTCTAGGTATTGGAGTAATAACTTCGAAAGTGACTTGATTTATTCCGTTTATTGTTCTATAGCAAAGAGGACTAGAGAGTTTTTTTTCGATAAAATGTTTTTCTAGAATACCTGGTTTTATTATACTGGTATCCGAGCCAGTGTCTATAAGGCACTTAATTTTTCTGTTACCTATTGTTATAGCTACTGTGGGTAATTTGCAGAATGAGGCGTTTGGAAAAAATTTACATCTTGTGCTTTCTCTATATTATCAATTTCCATTGGTTCTATTTCATTAAATGTTGGTTTATTATATCTATTAAAGCTAGGATTATTATTTTTATTTCTATATTGAAATGAATTATTATGATTATTCCTACGTTGAAATGAATTATTATTATAATTATTACCATTTTGAATTGAATCATTATTATTTTTATATTGAATTGTATTATTGTTATGACTTCTGAATTGGTACACACAGAGAATTTTTTCGTTTCCCACAAACGAAAAATTCACCAACTGAAATTTGTTTGTGATTTCATTTATTGGAAAAGAAGTAGTTTTATTGTCGGGAACAAAAGTGTGTTTGCCTGAAAATAATTTCATGTATTATTGGAAATAAATTTTGGTTGCAGTAATCAAATTTAATTTGGTGAGTAATGAAAACTTAAGTTGTAACAAAAAAATTTTTGTTTTCTCTCAAAAATAATTTAATTAGCGGTAATGTTTAACATTTTTGTGGTAAATTTCTTTTCGTTTGTGAGAAAAGTATAGTTTATTCCAGACGAAAAAAGTCTATGCGACAAAAAAAAATTCGTTTACCCATAAATAAAATATAAACTGTAATGTTTTGTAGTAAATAATTGTTTTATTACCTATAAATAATTTTATATAAAAAAAAACCACCACATAGTTGCAAGGAATTTATTTTCGTTTATTTCATAATTGCTTTGAATATATTAAATATCTATATATAAATAAATGAAATCATTACAATATGAGATGTATTACTACAGTTATAAAACGACTTACATAGATAATATATAGTAAATATATATAGTAAAAATATATATATAGTAAAAATTAAATGTATACAAACGTTTTATATATCTTTATTTTAATGTTAATTTAATTACTAATAACAATGAAAATTTTTTAAAAATTAAATTTATTAACAAATTTATACTATAGCTTCTAATTCTACTTTATTAATATTTATGGCCCTAAAATCATTTCTTATTATATGTTCTTTTGTTACAAATGATAAATTGACATTTTTAAGAGGAACATTTAAATAAGTATATTTTTTATCTAAAATATACATGTAATAATGAGTGTCAAATAGAAAAATATCGTATAAAGCAACTAATAAATAAACACTATCTCCTTTTTTTACAATATGATCAATACGAGCTACTTCATCTTTTGAAAATAGTACAATACAACCCGGTTTGAGAAGCATATTATAATACTTTACAAATGTAACAGCTTTAGTGCCTTCGGAGTACATAAAGTCATATTTTATGCATTCCTCTGCATCAATATTATGACATTTCCCACATTTAGTATAATCGTCAATAGTGTTATTATAATTTAAAAGGAAGTTTGCCATTTGTATGGAGTACTTAGTACCTATACTTTGAATTATATTAATTTTACAGTTAGTTGTGTATGCAATTTTTTTAAAATTTTGATGGAATGCTTCAAATCTCATCGAAGAAACAGTTTTTAAAGGACCAATTTTTGACATTATGTTTGGATAATGTAAAAGAAAATGAAATTTGGGCTTAAGGTTACTCCCAGAAAATTTAATGTACATGAAGTTATGATTTTCTATTAAAAATTGCAAATATTTATGTAATTCAATATGAACCTTCTGCAAAACACAAATATCAATAATTTCTCTTAATATTAAATATAGTTGCCAATGTTCACAGTCTTCAGGAATTTTATCACCAATTAAAAGTGCAAAACTTTTAACAAATGTAAGCATTTCGCTAGCACTCATCCAAATTTTTTTATTTTTGAGATACTTGTAGTCTAAAAGAGGTGGTTTTTTTCCTTCAGATAAACAAATGTTCAATGAGGAAATCCTAAAATTTAGCTCTTCAATAGTAAAATATTGTTTCTCTACAATAAAAAATTGTAGTAAGAGCATTAAGTCATACCGACAAATGCCTTCTAATATGTCATGCATGAAGTCGACAGAGAAATTAGAGGTAACATGAAAATAATACAGATCATTCCATACAGATTGTTCTTTAACTTGTGAATTAGGTGATAACATATTGTTCCGTATAATATCAGAATACTTAATATTATCTAATGATACACAATTCTCATCAAGCTTGCAAGTCCGAATTAAGTGGGATTTATGTATGCAACAAAAGCGGCAAGCGTAATTGCTAACAAAAGATTCCACAAAACCCAAAGCTGAATAGACACCCAAATTGTCACCAGTTAGTAAGCATGGAATGAGTTGAACGGTATCATATTCATTGTGATTTATACTAAATGGGGAAGAATACAAGCTGTTAAGTCTTTCAATAAGTGGTTTGAAGATTCTGGCATTTCCAAATAATTTTTTGTCTACAGCATTAAAAAGCATAAGCAGAAAAATGTAGTTTAATTTCGACTGAAGGTGTATTGGTAGTGACGGAATATTGCCGTAAACAGCTCCTATTTTTTGAAACCCAGCCCTTGAACCAAGGGGATTATTAACTTCGAATTCATCGAAAAATAGAATAAATGGGAGGTATAAGGTTTTTAGATTCCTATTAATATTTTGTAATATATTTTTAAAAAATGGTGACTGCGAAAAGTCTGCTATCGATTCTGAATAGTAAGTGTGGCTTTCATTTAAATGTGTTATTATATCATCAATTAATTTTGTAGATGAAAAGAGCTTTGAAAAGAATTCTTTAAATGGAAAGATATTTATCGAATGAAAAATTTGTGTGTTTACTAATATATTTGTAACAGAATAAGACTCTAATGTACTCTGATGAATATTAATAACTGAACATTTAAAAAACACGTGTAAAAGTTTTAAATATTTAATGAATTTAAATTCTGTTGTTGGTATATCAAGGGATAACATTTTTTTTAATTTTTTATTTTGTATACAACGACATTCATTTATAATAGAGCCCAATGTGTTCTTTAAAAATGATGCAAAGGTTTTAATAATTTCGATTGAATATTTCCTTGGAATTGTTTTATTTGAGTAAATATTTAACATATATTTCACAACTTCAAACACGTAATCGTTTGTGTATGTAGATTTGGGAGAAGTAGGATTATCAGCAGAAGCATTGCTACACTCAATAAGTGAATGTGCTAATGAATTGTCGAATAATGGACGTTCTATGTGTACTCTTTCTTGAACAGAAACTGAAGAAGTATTTAAAGAGTTGCGTAATTCTGTACATTCTGATGTTTGCGATGTCAAATTATGCTTTTTAATATGTTTAATAAAACTAAATATATAATCAAATGACAGAGAACATGTCTGACAAAAATATCGTTTAGTTCTAAATGTTCTTAAATGTTTAATATATTCTGCTTTAATGAAAAACTTGTTGCAATGGAAGCATTTAAAAGACATTTTAAAAATGTAGTTATAAAACACCGAGATCTTTCGCAAGAATTTTTACTTTATCTTCTAAGGGTTTATCATATGGTGTCGATATTTTAAAAATATACTTCTGAAGAAAATACCAAGCTCTTTCAGAACTTTTAGGATACCTAATATTTAATGCTAAATAGAAAGCAATAGCAGCTATAAATACCTCCGGTGAACTATTAAAAATATATTTTATATCTGCTACGTGTAACCACGCTGCTTCAATCGGAGATCCAATTAATGTAATGAATGGCTGCACTTCTTCCTTTCTATTTTGTCGCTCTTTTAAAATTCCTCTTATAGCTGTATCTGCACTGCAAATGTCCACAAAATGACATACGAAGGAATCTGAACACTCAGATTTTGTTAATTTTATTGATCGTTCATTTAATTTTCTATAAGGAAGTGGAAATAAAAACGGAAGCAACATCAACCCGGCTACTGTTTTTTGTTGTTCTAAATAAATAAGCAAAAATTTGCAAAACAGTTATAGATATTAAAGCAGTTTTCTCTTTTATGGTATTTTTATATAGTGAAGTTTAATTGATAACGTTACCAATATTTTCATTTTCTATAAGTTCCAAAATTTGCAATGTAGCTGGTGATTTTGTACGAGGCAGCTTTGATAATATCGACTGCAATAAATTAGACGGAATGTCAAAATTTAGCGGCTTACCATACATGCGTTCAGTGTCTTCGATAAACTAATAAATTGGATGTACTATTATTTAAATTTACAAATATTACATGAAATAAATATACCAATTTATATCCAAAGCTTTGTGCTGAAACCGGAAACTGTTGTAGAAAATCAGCAGTTGATATATTTGTTTTAAGTAAGTTGCATCGAAACTCATATGTTCTTTGCCATAGGGGCAAAGCCACATCAAAATTAACTTCCGTTGCAAGATTTAAAACATCATCTTCTACCTTATCAGTAGAAATTTTATTATTTCTGTCTTCACTGAATTCACGTCTACCGGTAGATTTTGATCTTCGTGTAATTAGTCCAGAAGTTGCTAATCTTGTCCGATAGTTATTGTAGGCATCATGAAGCTTTCCACTTGCATGCCGTCCTTCGCAATATTTATTGTAATATGTTTCTGGAAGTTCTTCCGTAAAAACTTCACATATCGATTCAGACAGTTTTTGCAATGTAAAACTGTTGAGGCTGTGAAATATTGTGTAAATAAAAAAGTTAAAGAAAATTTGATGTTAAAGAAGCATACATTCTATTTGGATTCACCAAGAGATGTTTAACGATCTCTTTTGATACATCAATTCTCTGTTGATTCGTTAATTTTTTTTTACATTTATAACACTCATTAATAACCGGAAGTTTATGCTCTAAAAACTGTTTCAATACCTGGAAAGCAAATATAATTAAATTAGCCAAAATTATTTATTACAAATTGATAAACTTATTCACCTGAGGATCCTCTAAATTATCTTCGCAAGAATCGGTTATATTGAGACTGTCGCTATGTAAGAAATCATTAGTGTTTATGTGTAGGACAAAGTTGCTGTCTGCAACATATTGCTGTAAGTACTCAGAAATGTCTTCTTCAGCAATTTTAATACAATCGCTAGTAAAGTAATGGAAGTTAGTAATATTTAAAACCTCAGAAATTCTTTTTTCAACAACACTTTTACTGAGTTCTGAAAAGCGAATAATGTGCTTTTTTCCTTTGAATTGTATTCGTATAAAAGGCATTGCTATAAAAATTATAATTAAACCTAATCATAGTAAAATAATGGCAATGCACCACTTTTAAACTAAAACAAATATTGAATATTTGCAACTATGTGTAATACGAAAATTAAATTGTAAATAATGTTAAACCATTATGCGTTGTCTACACTCAATGACATAAATACAAAAATATATTAAAAAACGAAATAAAGAAGGTAAGACGCCGTTTTGTTGCTTGTTGTTAACGGTACAAATAAAAATGACGCCTGTAGTCGCGCTGGCAAGCAAGCAAAAATATGCAAGCTGTGTGTGATGTAAAACACAGTAGTTTTTTTTTTCATTAATGGTTATTTTATATTATTTTACTAACTGTCTAATCCAAACAACACTTTAGAATAAATTTTACTTAAAACTAAATCAAAACTTTATAGTCAATTATTTATCAAAAAAAACACTTTTGGCAAAATTTTTTTTAATATGCTTCGTTGCGCAATTAACAAATAAATCGACCACACTAGAGCACAACTCACGTAAAACTAGAAGCATTCAATGCTTCAAAACAAAAGGCAATACTAATATCAAACGATGAGCAACATAATCTCTTCTCTCATGTCTCTTCATATTTATTTCTTTTCTCTCAATTATTTCGTTTCTCTCAAAAATATTTTTGATCTTCACAAACAAAAATTCAATTTCATTTCTCATAAACAAACTACATTTAAGCCAAAAATAATTTTTTTTTACTGCAAACAAACTTCATTTCCTCCAAAAGCGAACATTTCCAACAAATGAAATTTGTTGCTTACAACCATTTGTCAATCAAAAAATTCTTTGCGTGTACGAATTGTTATCATTGTTTCTATGTTGAGTTAAACCGTAATTATAATTACTACTCTGAATTGAGCCACGATTATTATTACTTCGATATTGTTTCGAATTATAATAACCATTTTTATATTGAATTGGGTTGTTAGATTTATTCATTTCTCTATTTGAGTATGTAAATTCTTCTCTATTCTTTCTATGTCTAACATGAATAGCTCTAATGTCATCGAGTAATCTTAATTTAGTATATTTTGTAATAATTTCATTGAGTGTACATTTTTCATCAAGATTTGCTCTAAGCGGTCCATCAATTTTCTCAATTAATATATTCACTAAGTCTCTATCAACATTACTAGGTTTATATATTGATGGTTTATCGCAATCAAATTCATATAATTCACTAATTTCAAACTTACATTTTTCAAAATAATTAAATAATTCTCTAAGATTATTTACCTTGATACTTCGACATAGGTTGTCCTCGGTCTAAATTGATCTCTTAGTTTCTGTTTTAATTGCTCCCAGTTAACGCTATCTCCCAGTTCTCGAACATAATTTCCAGTTTCTCCACTAATTTTTTCATTAATTACAATCTGTATACCGTAATTTATTAATTGCTGGTTATCATTACACAATGAAATTGTCATTTCTACAGATTTAATGAAAGCACTTAAATTATGATCTTTATCCAAAGTTTTTAATTGTCGAAACTGTTGGATAATATCCTTGGAACTGAATACATTTTGTTGTTGTTGATGATGTTGTTGTTGTATGACTTGTTCCTGCTTTTTAATAATTTCTTCGAGTTCACTAATTTTATTTTGGTACTCCATATTTAAGTCGATTCTTGAATTGTCAAACTGTGAAATGTTCTTTAATCGTTTATCTGGCATTTACTCAACTTGTTATAAATGTTTATTATGTGGTATATATTCTTTTTAATTATATATATTCATAAAGATCAAACTTTTTGCCAACTCTCGAATTTAACAGTACTTCACAATGAGTAATTTATAATTTGGTTTAAGTCAAAAATTAATACCGCAATCACCTCTTTTTTTTATATTTTCACTTTTTCATTTAATGTATTTAGAATTAATTGTTACAAATAGTTTATAGTTTCTTTAAATCTTTAGATTTTAAAGTTTACCGAGTTTTCCGACTGCGCCAATTATATTAAATTAAAACGCACAAAACTTTAGTTTGATGTTCGCTTTATTAAATGAATCTTAAGACTAGACTTATAACTAACAATTTTGCTTATATTTATAATGAGGATTCGAAGTATCGAATCCTGATAAGACAATTCGTTGTTTGGTTAGGCCGAACAACGATAATAATATTTTTAGTAGAATACAATTTAGATATTTCGTTGTTTGATTAGGTCAAACAACGATAATAATATATTTAATATAGGGATAAGATAAGAGAATGTAACTCCTCTACCCCTTGATTCGAGATACTCCTGGATCTCGTTATTATAAATGTATGAGTGTAAAAAAAAATTATACAATTCCATACTTTCTTTTAATTTTGTTTAGTTCGATTTCGTCGACCTTATTATCTTGAATATATTATTTACAATTTTT
>NW_024032211.1:0-11396 GCF_002237135.1 Teleopsis dalmanni | reverse complement strand
TTAAATCTTTTTTTGCACTTGTGTTTTTTGCTGTTTAAAAATAGTGGTCCAATGTTTCGTTTACGCTTCATTGCTCAAACTGAATTGTAGCTCATTCATATATTGGTAACATTCATCAAATTTAATGAGTGTAGCAATTAACTTGCAGCAATTAATTCAATATGTCTAAATAATAATAATTGATTAAACAGAATAATATAACAATTTTGCATGATTTGCATAAGGAATTATTTGAAAATAATTTCTGTTGTACGAATACGAGAACGAGTACGCGTAATTACCGTACATTGTCTATAAAGTTTTGTTGTAACATTCAAAAAATATTGTAAATTTTTTGCATTGCTATTTACTGTTATTCACGATTTAAAAAATTTTTGTTGCATTTACCATATTGAGTGATGCTCGTGTCGGTTAAATTTAATATTGTATAAAAAAATATTCACTTGATCAAATTTGACACTCAATTTAACATAAAATTCACACATTTTCTTTATGGATTTGTTTTATTGATTTAAATTTCATAATAATAAATAATCTAATAAGGGCCCTCGTAAAGTTGTTCTAAGGGTGTCGGAACGCGATCGATGCGTAGGAATACATACTTGCTCTCTGACAGCTCGCTGGGTACTAAGACTGGTTGTTGACCGTGTCGCAGTCCAGGTTGAGTTCGTACATTACCTAAGTTTCTGCACAGTAACTTTACGAAGTCTGTTTCGCTTGGTTTGATTTTGACTTCTGTCAGCAACTGTACCGGGACTCTGAGAGGGTTGCCGTACTACAACAACAATGGGCTTGGCTGCTTCAGTTGACACTGTGTCTTGAAGTCCACTTAAAGCATGCTACCGAATATCATCAATTTTTTGCTGAAATAAAAGATGCCGAGCAATGACTCGTGAAGCGTGATGACATTTTAAATAGCAAATATTCTCAATCGGATTTTGGTCTTGATCAAGGTGAAGCTTTATTACGTGGTATGCAGGATTTACGTGAAGAATTGAATGCTTTTAGTGAAACTGTTGCTAATTTGACCCATCGGGCTCAAACAATTGTTCCAATATATAAAAGACGACAACCGGTAAATAATCAATGCTCTGTACAAGCAATATGTGCTTATAAGCAGCAAGGTCAACTACAAATTGAAAAGGGAGAAACTTGTATCTTGCTCGATAACTCTAGTCGAGTTAAATGGAGAATTCGTAATTCAATAGGACAAGAGGGTTCAATTCCTAGTGCTTGCTTATTAATGCCTCCTCCTGACCAAGAGGCAATTGATGCTGCTGAACGACTTAAACGGTTATTCGATCGTTTTGTGACCAATTCTTGCAGTGGGTCCAGAACACGTACAGCGAACGGCGTGCACTCAATGATGACGCAGATAAACTTTAAGTGAGGGATGATCCAAATGATCCACAATTAAGACGGTTTACGCCGTGAAATGGATGAAGTAAATCGTTTATTTGACGAATTTGAAAACGCGCAGAGCGAAGGTAAATTAATTTAATTAAATTAGTTTATTTTTATTGTTTTCCGTAGGCGGGGGTATATTCACCAATTATAAAAACATTTTATCAAATAACTGTCATACGAACTTAATTTCAATTAAATTTAAGTGTAAATTTTTTACTTGATGTTAGATTGAATACATAAATTTGTTTAGTACGAAAATAGTATTCTCTTCAGTAGTGTCTTATTAAAACTATTTCTGTATCGTTTGTGATGAAGAAATTATTTGCCAGCCGTAGAACTCGTGGTACTAAATAAATAATTTTAGCTTAAATTTAATTTTACAGATTTAAAACGTATTCAAATATTTTATTATACTTTTTAGAGGAAAGCAAACAAGTTAGCCGAATCTTCACAGAAGAATGCATTGCAATCAAAGGAAAACTTGAGGACATATTAATCTCAATTCTCGCTTTGGAAATTTACTTTGCTTCATTTCAAGAAGCGCCAAACGAAAATGGATGTGTGTATGCGAGAGTTGTCTGACTACGAGAGAAGGAATAGAGAAAGAGCGAAAAACAATATATTCGCTAATAAATTAATTTATAAAAAAATTGTAATTTATATTACAAATTTTTTTTAAACAATTATAATAAACTAAATATATATAAGCTTATAATATATGTTTGCCCCTTAACAAATATATAACAAAAAATATTTTATGCAAATAAATTTTGCGCGGCAGTTTTTTGCACTTGTCATTTTACTCTTATTCGTATGTGAATTTGATCAAAAATCATTTGCTCTGCTCTCTCACTGCAAGCAAACGGTTCAGTTTCTGTTATTTCTTCTTTCTCTATTTAACAACTTTTTTATACAGTTTTTCGATTTTCGTTTTTGCTGTTGTTTGTTTGCACAGAGTAGAACATAAATATTTTAGGCGGCCACCGTCTTGGAAGTCAAGTTATTTGTTTTTGAGGCCGTGCACTACACACTACACACATATGGTGTGTTTGTTAGTTTGTTTAATTTGTTGTGCAAGCGATGTTTGCAAATTTTCTTTTTATCTTCCCTTTCTGTTAGCAGAAGTAGCCAATTTCCTCAAAGAATTACTATTTTGAATCTTAAATTATTATTTGTTAATTTCAGAGCTACCTCAAACAAAATAAATCAAAACTTATATGCTTTGTTAACTAAAAGCCTGCAGTAAATTATTGAAATCCAATGCATTTAAAAATGTACGCATGTACATGTAAATGAACTGCGCATGTAAAACAAAATTTTTGAACGTGCAGCCAAAAATTGCGACATCAGAAGCACATTAGCCTATACGATATCTAGATATACTATAAAATATTATTAAATATTTACATAGCTTCCTTAGCAAAAAAAAAAAAAAATTGATTTTAGAATGACTTTAAAAACTTTATCTAAAGTACATACATATATATTTGATGCATGAATCAAACCTTTTTAGTGGTTCATTGAATTCTTTTTTTATAATAAAATTATTTGCGAATTAATTTAAGGATTAAGTTTGCAGAAAAAAAGGTTTTTTTTTCTTAATAAATTAATAATAGTAAATAATTACACAAATTTACCGGCTAAAAAATTCTTTTATGAGTTCATTTAATTTTTATTTCGACGAAATTCATCGGAATACTCTAGAAATTCATTTAAATCAGTGTCAAAAATGTCTTTAAAATAATTATTTTCTATATATGAAAGTTATTTTCTATGTAAATTGCTATAATTTTTAATTTTATTAAATTATTACATTAGTTTTGCTGATATAATTAATATATAATATATTTTTGAGTTAATTGAATTTTATTAAGTAAAAATTCATTTTCCTGCTTTGCGGGTTTTACTATTTACGTATATTAATAAACTGCAATTAAAAATGATTTAATTCATAAAATTGTAAAAAAATTTAAAAAAAATTATTTAAATAATTTATATTTATACATGTTATATAAAATTTAAATATTTAAAAAAACTAATAAGCCGAAAAATATATCAATTAAAGTGCATTTCCACAATCCACATTCATTGTGCAGTTTTATAAACTGTAAAACTTCTGCATAACATTTTGTTTGTTATTCAAAAGAGAAGGAACGCATATAAATCATACAGTTACTATACTAAACAATTGGTGAGAAGAGCATTGTGGATTGTATTGCATACAAGTTTGCTAATACAATCCACACAAACTGATTTATATACACGACTTCTCAGTGTTTCAGTTTTATTACGTTTACAGCGTTTGAACAATACGGTCGCGATCTGTAGTGTACGGAAAAATTTTCAGCGAAAATTGAAAATTGTGTGTGAATATTTAAAAATAAATAGTTAAAACATAAATAAATTTGAGTTTATTTAACAATAATTATTGTTTTTATATTCCAAAATAAAATTAAAATTTTGTGATTTTATTATATATAGCAGAACACACAAATTTCTTGTCTATTCTCGCACTGCTTGTACGCAAAAGAGTAAATTAAAAAGAGTACGGAGTTGAAGACAAAACTCAAGAATGTGGAAATATTTTACTGTCTTTCTTTGTTATGCAGATTTTACGTTGATTGTGCACAAAACAAATTGTACACAAAAACAAGGTACAGAAAGGTGTGTTGTGTGTCGCTCATATTTCCATGCGGTTGCTGCTTATGCCTGTTCTGCTTGCGCGCTTCCTTTATCAATTCGTTTCATATGTTTTTGGTGTTTCTGTATTCGAATGACTATTCCATTCTAACGAGCACTGGAAGAAAGTGACGTCTCTTTTTCTCGTGTTTTGCTTTTGGTACATACAATAATGTTCTTTTTTGTCATTGGTCTTCTTGTCAGTTGCTTTTTTTTCTGTTTTGTGCTCCCATTTTGTGCAACAATGAAAACACATGATAGACTGTCATTATTTTTAATGTTACTTTATTTTATTTTATATTGCATTTTTTCACTCCTTAATAAAAATGAAAAATTTTTTAATTTGTGCAATGGAGTTTTAAAACTTCTTAAATGAAATATAGTGAAGTAGGAAATATTTAATTGATTTTATTTTATTTTTTTTTTTATTGGAAAATTAAGTTCCACTAATGCATTTAAAATTATTTTTCTTATACAATTACATATTCTTATAATATCTAATATTCCAAATATTTATATAAAAATAAAATAGCAATAATAAGGGAAGAATAATAAAACATTGGTCTGACCGATTCTGTTTCTTTGTCATAAAAGTTTACTCACTTACTTATAATCAGTATAATAAAACTTTTTTTTATATATGAATTTGACATATTTTCTCGTTTAGAAACAAATACTTGCAGCCGACTATGGATCAGATTTATCATCTGTTAAAGAAGAATTGGATAGTCAACAACATGAACACAAAATTATCGATAAATTTCACTCTAAAATTGTAAATGACGAGCGGCACCAAATGAAATTTTCTGGCGAAGAATTGAACAATTATCAAGATTTACGACGCCAAATGTCTACGCTTTGTGGATTGGCTTATAGAGGCACGTCCATCTTTCTCACCACCACGACGAGACTTACGTCCACCAGACAGTGACCCAGGAGCAACACAGTATTATAGCCATAGACTCGATGCACTAAATATAAAATACGATAGATTATTAGAACAATTATCGCAGAGGCTTAAAACAGCTATCGAAGTAAATGGCAGCGATGGCTTGGTAAGTACCATTTTCGGGATTATAGAATTTATACACAATAAGCGATTTTATTTTTATTTTTAATTAAAATACCGTCTAATTAAAACCTAAACTAATAAAATAATTCACTTGATATTTCTATTTATTTCTACTGATCTAGAAGTATAAATTACTTGTAATGATGATTAAAAGTGTGATTTTTCCATCATTTTCTGCAAACTTCAAAATAGAAACTCGTTTTCTCATTTTTATTGCAGTAGTTTTATTTTTAATTTATTTCATCAAATATAGGAAATAACTTGTTTTTTTTTTTATCCACTTTATGGTTGGATGTATATTTTACTTATATTTATTCTAATACTCCAACGAAAAATCATTACTTATATTTTTCAATATTTTACAAACAATTCTTATTATGAGAAGATTTAGTGTTTCCAGCAGAGATCGTAGGCAAACGTATTTGTGCCAAATTGGATGGCACCCAAATTATAAAGGTGCATTTGGATAAGAATCTACAAACGACCATTGAGCACAAAGTAAGTGTTAAATAACACTTATTTCATTAAATCTTTTTTGCACTTGTGTTTTTTGCTGTTTAAAATTAGTGGTCCAATGTTTCGTTTTACGCTTCATTGCTCAAACTGAATGAGCTTCCATTCATATATTGGTAACATTCATCAAATTTAATGAGTGTCAGCAATTAACTTGCAGCAATTAATTCAATATGTCTAAATAAAATAATAATTCATTAAACAGAATAATATAACAATTTTGCATGATTTGCATAAGGATTATTTTTGAAATAATTTCTGTTGTACGAATACGAGAACGAGTACGCGTAATTACCGTACATTGTCTATAAAGTTTTGTTGTAACATTGAAAAAATATTGTAAATTTTTTGCATTGCTATTTACTGTTATTCACGATTTAAAAAATTTTTGTTGCATTCACCATATTGAGTGGTGCTCGTGTCGGTTATCTTCATTTCTTGAACTTCGAATTTATTACTACATTTTTGGTTTATCATAACCAAACGTAACTGTAAATAAAGAAATTTAACATGAATCGGACTAGAAGAAAAATTGAACGCCCAAAGAATCCCTACTCAACCGGTAATATATTTTCGAGATGGAGTTTCTGGTGGATGAGAAAAATATTTCATAAGGGTTTGCAAGGACCACTTGAAGAGGAAGAGTTATATCAGCACCGTAAAGACTTAGATAGTGAACGAGTAACTACAAAGTTTTCGTAAAAACAAGACGGTGCAATAATCCGTTCGCGTAGTTTAACTGCTGTGTATTTTATTTTAGAAGATTTAGTGTTTCCAGCAGAGATCGTAGGCAAACGTATTCGTGCCAAATTGGATGGCACCCAAATTATATATAAAGGTGCATTTGGATAAGAATCTACAAACGACCATTGAGCACAAAGTAAGTGTTAAATAACACTTATTTCATTAAATCTTTTTTTGCGCTTGTGTTTTTTGCTGTTTAAAATTAGTGGTCCAATGTTTCGTTTACGCTTCATTGCTCAAACTGAATTGTAGCTTATTCATATATTGGTAACATTCATCAAATTTAATGAGTGTAGCAATTAACTTGCAGCAATTAATTCAATATGTCTTAATAATAATAATTCATTAAACAGAATAATATAACAATTTTGCATGATTTGCATAAGGATAAGGAATTATTTGAAAATAATTTCTGTTGTACGAATACGAGAACGAGTACGCATAATTACCGTACATTGTCTATAAAGTTTTGTTGTAACATTGAAAAAATATTGTAAATTTTTTGCATTGCTATTTACTGTTATTCACGATTTAAAAAATTTTTGTTGCATTTACCATATTGAGTGGTGCTCGTGTCGGTTATCTTCATTTCTTGAACTTCGAATTTATTACTACATTTTTGGTTTATCATAATCAAACGTAACTGTAAATAAAGAAATTTAACATGAATCGGACTAGAAGAAAAATTGAACGCCCAAAGAATCCCTACTCAACCGCTAATATATTTTCGAGATGGAGTTTCTGGTGGATGAAAAAAATATTTCATAAGGGTTTGCAAGGACCACTTGAAGAGGAAGACTTATATCAGCACCGTAAAGACTTAGATAGTGAACGAGTAACTACAAAGTTTTCGTAAAAACAAGACTGTGCAATAATCCGTTCGCGTAGTTTAACTGCTGTGTATTTTATTTTAGAAGATTTAGTGTTTCCAGCAGAGATCGTAGGCAAACGTATTCGTGCCAAATTGGATGGCACCCAAATTATATATAAAGGTGCATTTGGATAAGAATCTACAAACGACCATTGAGCACAAAGTAAGTGTTAAATAACACTTATTTCATTAAATCTTTTTTTGCGCTTGTGTTTTTTGCTGTTTAAAATTAGTGGTCCAATGTTTCGTTTACGCTTCATTGCTCAAACTGAATTGTAGCTTATTCATATATTGGTAACATTCATCAAATTTAATGAGTGTAGCAATTAACTTGCAGCAATTAATTCAATATGTCTTAATAATAATAATTCATTAAACAGAATAATATAACAATTTTGCATGATTTGCATAAGGATAAGGAATTATTTGAAAATAATTTCTGTTGTACGAATACGAGAACGAGTACGCATAATTACCGTACATTGTCTATAAAGTTTTGTTGTAACATTGAAAAAATATTGTAAATTTTTTGCATTGTTATTTACTGTTATTCACGATTTAAGAAATTTTTGTTGCATTTACCATATTTGAGTGGTGCTCGTGTCGGTTATCTTCATTTCTTGAACTTCGAATTTATTACTACATTTTTGGTTTATCATAATCAAACGTAACTGTAAATAAAGAAATTTAACATCAATCGGACTAGAAGAAAAATTGAACGCCCAAAGAATCCCTACTCAACCGCTAATATATTTTCGAGATGGAGTTTCTGGTGGATGAGAAATATATTTCATAAGGGTTTGCAAGGACCACTTGAAGAGGAAGAGTTATATCAGCACCGTAAAGACTTAGATAGTGAACGAGTAACTACAAAGTTTTCGTAAAAACAAGACGGTGCAATAATCCGTTCGCGTAGTTTAACTGCTGTGTATTTTATTTTAGAAGATTTAGTGTTTTCAGCAGAGATCGTAGGCAAACGTATTCGTGCCAAAATTGGATGGCACCCAAATTATAAAGGTGCATTTGGATAAGAATCTACAAACGACCATTGAGCACAAAGTAAGTGTTAAATAACACTTATTTCATTAAATCTTTTTTTGCGCTTGTGTTTTTTGCTGTTTAAAATTAGTGGTCCAATGTTTCGTTTACGCTTCATTGCTCAAACTGAATTGTAGCTCATTCATATATTGGTAACATTCATCAAATTTAATGAGTCTAGCAATTAACTTGCAGCAATTAATTCAATATGTCTAAATAATAATAATTCATTAAACAGAATAATATAACAATTTTGCATTATTTGCATAAGGAATTATTTGAAAATAATTTCTGTTGTACGAATACGAGAACGAGTACGCGTAATTACCGTACATTGTCTATAAAGTTTTGTTGTAACATTGAAAAAAATATTGTAAATTTTTTGCATTGCTATTTACTGTTATTCACGATTTAAAAAATTTTTGTTGCATTTACCATATTGAGTGGTGCTCGTGTCGGTTAAATTTAATATTGTATAAAAAAATATTCACTTGATCAAATTTGACACTCAATTTAACATAAAATTCACACATTTTCTTTATGGATTTGTTTTATTGATTTAAATTTCATAATAATAAATAATCTAATAAGGGCCCTCGTAAAGCTGTTCTAACGGTGCCCGAACGCGATCGATGCGTAGGAATACATACTTGCTCTCTGACAGCTCGCTGGGTACAAAGACTGGTTGTTGACCGTGTCGCAGTCCACGTTGAGTTCGTACATAACCTAAGTTTCTGCGCAGTAACTTTACGAAGTCTGTTTCGCTTGGTTTGATTTTGACTTCTGTCAGCAACTGTCCCGGGACTCTGAGAGGGTTGCCGTACTACAACAACAATGGGCTTGGCTGCTTCAGTTGACACTGTGTCTTGAAGTCCACTTAAAGCATGCTACCGAATATCATCAATTTTTTGCTGAAATAAAAGATGCCGAGCAATGGCTCGTGAAGCGTGATGACATTTTAAATAGCAAATATTCTCAATCGGATTTTGGTCTTGATCAAGGTGAAGCTTTATTACGTGGTATGCAGGATTTACGTGAAGAATTGAATGCTTTTAGTGAAACTGTTGCTAATTTGACCCATCGGGCTCAAACAATTGTTCCACTATATAAAAGACGACAACCGGTAAATAATCAATGCTCTGTACAAGCAATATGTGCTTATAAGCAGCAAGGTCAACTACAAATTGAAAAGGGAGAAACTTGTATCTTGCTCGATAACTCTAGTCGAGTTAAATGGAGAATTTGTAATTCAATAGGACAAGAGGGTTCAATTCCTAGTGCTTGCTTATTAATGCCTCCTCCTGACCAAGAGGCAATTGATGCAGCTGAACGACTTAAACGGTTATTCGATCGTTCTGTGACCAATTTCTTGCAGTGGGTCCAGAACAGCGTACAGCGATACGGCGTGCACTCAATGATGACGCAGATAAACTTTTAAGTGAGGGTGATCCAAATGATCCACAATTAAGACGTTTACGCCGTGAAATGGATGAAGTAAATCGTTTATTTGACGAATTTGAAAAACGCGCTAGAGCTGAAAGGTAAATTAATTTAATTAAATTAGTTTATTTTTATTTTTTTCGTAGGCGGGGGTATATTCACCAATTATAAAAACATTTTATCAAATAACTGTCATACGATCTTAATTTCAATTAAATTTAAGTGTAAATTTTTTACTTGATGTTAGATTGAATACATAAATTTGTTTAGTACGAAAATAGTATTCTCTTCAGTAGTGTCTTATTAAAACTATTTCTGTATCGTTTGTGATGAAGAAATTATTTGCCAGCCGTAGAACTCGTGGTACTAAATAAATAATTTTAGCTTAAATTTAATTTTACAGATTTAAAACGTATTCAAATATTTTATTATACTTTTTAGAGGAAAGCAAACAAGTTAGCCGAATCTTCACAGAAGAATGCATTGCAATCAAAGGAAAACTTGAGGACATATTAATCTCAATTCTCGCTTTGGAAATTTACTTTGCTTCATTTCAAGAAGCGCCAAACGAAAATGGATGTGTGTATGCGAGAGTTGTCTGACTACGAGAGAAGGAACAGAGAAAGAGAAAGGGCGAAAAACAATATATTCGCTAATAAATTAATTTATAAAAAATTTGTAATTTATATTACAAATTTTTTTTTAAACAATTATAATAAACTAAATATATATAAGCTTATAATATATATTTGCCCCTTAACAAATATATAACAAAAAATATTTTATGCAAATAAATTTTGCGCGGCAGTTTTTTGCACTTGTCATTTTACTCTTATTCGTATGTGAATTTGATCAAAAATCACTTGCTCTGCTCTCTCACTGCAAGCAAACGGTTCAGTTTCTGTTATTCCTTCTTTCTCTATTTAACAACTTTTTTATATAGTTTTTCGATTTTCGTTTTTGCTGTTGTTTGGTTTGCACAGAATAGAACATAAATATTTTAGGCGGCCACACCGTCTTGGAAGTCAAGTTATTTGTTTTTGAGGCCGTGCACTACACACTACACACATATGGTGTGTTTGTTAGTTTGTTTAATTTGTTGTGCAAGCGATGTTTGCAAATTTTCTTTTTATCTTCCCTTTCTGTTAGCAGAAGTAGCCAATTTCCTCAAAGAATTACTATTTTGAATCTTAAATTATTATTTGTTAATTTCAGAGCTACCTCAAACAAAATAAATCAAAACTTATATGCTTTGTTAACTAAAAGCCTGCAGTAAATTATTGAAATCCAATGCATTTAAAAATGTACGCATGTACATGTAAATGAACTGCATGTAAAACAAAATTTTTGAACGTGCAGCCAAAAATTGCGACATCAGAAGCACATTAGCCTATACGATATCTAGATATACTATAAAATATTATTATATATTTACATAGCTTCCTTAGCAAAAAAAAAAAATTGATTTTAGAATGACTTTAAAAACTTTATCTAAAGTACATACATATATATTTGATGCATGAATCAAACCTTTTTTAGTGGTTCATTGAATTCTTTTTTTATAATAAAATTATTTGCGAATTAATTTAAGGATTAAGTTTGCAGAAAAAAAGATTTTTTTTTTCTTAATAA
>NW_024032210.1:0-11400 GCF_002237135.1 Teleopsis dalmanni | reverse complement strand
AAGGAAAATAGTTTTTGAAATAAAGTGAAATAAATTAAAATAAGTAACTCCAACAATATCGACAATTAACTGAGTTCAAAAATTTAAAGAATAGCGCTTTGATTGATAAATTTTAACTTTAAATTTGATTCCATTAGTGAAAATCAGAAAGGAATTTATATTGACCAAATCTACAAGGGAGGGTGCCTTAAATGCCTTAAATGTCTTAAATGTTATTATAAACACTTTCACTTCTCCGATCGAATAGGTATGAATAATTTGGTTTTTATTTACTATTTTATTAATTAATAAATTGGATTCTTTTTCTATATTAGAGAGTACCAATATCCTATTCAATCTGGAGTACAATTTAGTCAACATTCCAACTTATATTTTTTTTAAGGTAAGGAAAATAGTTTTTGAAATAAAGTAAAATAAATTAAAATAAGTAACTCCAACAATATCGACAATTAACTGAGTTCAAAAATTTAAAGAATAGCGCTTTGATTGATAAATTTTAACTTTAAATTTGATTCCATTAGTGAAAATCAGAAAGGAATTTATATTGACCAAATCTACAAGGAAGGGTGCCTTAAATGCCTTAAATGTCTTAAATGTTATTATAAACACTTTCACTTCTCCGATCGAATAGGTATGTATAATTTGGTTTTTATTTACTATTTTATTAATTAATAAATCGGATTCTTTTTCTATATTAGAAAGTACCAATATCTTATTCAATCTGGAATACAATTTAGTCAACATTCCAACTTATATTTTTTTTAAGGTAAGGAAAATAGTTTTTGAAATAAAGTAAAATAAATTAAAATAAGTAACTCCAACAATATCGACAATTAACTGAGTTCAAAAATTTAAAGAATAGCGCTTTGATTGATAAATTTTAACTTTAAATTTGATTCCATTAGTGAAAATCAGAAAGGAATTTATATTGACCAAATCTACAAGGGAGGGTGCCTTAAATGCCTTAAATGTCTTAAATGTTATTATAAACACTTTCACTTCTCCGATCGAATAGGTATGAATAATTTGGTTTTTATTTACTATTTTATTAATTAATAAATTGGATTCTTTTTCTATATTAGAGAGTACCAATATCTTATTCAATATGGAAACGAATGTGTATCAACAGTATCAACGTTATATTTTTTTTAAGTTAGGAAGAAGTGAGTTTTTGAATAAAGTAAATAAATTAAAATAAGTAACTTCAACAATATCGACAATTAACTGAGTTCAAAAATTTAAAGAATAGCGCTTGATTGATAAAATTTAACTTTAAATATGATTCCCTTAGTGAAAATCAGAATAGAATTTATATTGACCAAACCTACAAGGAAGGATGCCTTAAATGACTTAAATGCCTTAAATGCCTTAAATGTTATTATAAACACTTTCACTTCTCCGATCGAATGGGTATGTATAATTTGGTTTTTATTTACTATTTTATTATTTAATAAATCGGATTCTTTTTCTATATTAGAGAGTACCAATATCTTATTCAATCTGGAATACAATTTAGTCAACATTCCAACTTATATTTTTTTTAAGGTAAGGAAAATAATTTTTGAAATAGTGAAAATAGTGATTAGTGAAAATCAGAATAGAATTTATATTGATCAAATCTACAAGGAAGGATGCCTTAAATGCCTTAAATGTTATTATAAACACTTTCACTTCTCCGATCGAATGGGTATGTATAATTTGGTTTTTATTTACTATTTTATTAATTAATAAATCGGATTCTTTTTCTATATTAGAGAGTACCAATATCTTATTCAATCTGGAATACAATTTAGTCAACATTCCAACTTATATTTTTTTTAAGGTAAGGAAAATAATTTTTGAGATAATAGAAAATAAATTAAAATAAGTAACTTCAACAATATCGACAATTAACTGAGTTCAGAAATTTAAAGAATAGCGCTTGATTGATAAAATTTAACTTTAAATTTGATTCCCTTAGTGAAAATCAGAATAGAATTTATATTGACCAAACCTACAAGGAAGGGTGCCTTAAATGACTTAAATGCCTTAAATGTTATTATAAACACTTCCTCTCGATCGAAATAGGTATGTATTAATTTGGTTTTTATTTACTATTTTATTAATTAATAAATCGGATTCTTTTTCTATATTAGAGAGTACCAATATCTTATTTCAATCTTCAATCTGGAATACAATTTAGTCAACATTCCAACTTATATTTTTTTTAAGGTAAGGAAAATAGTTTTTGAAATAAAGTAAAATAAATTAAAATAAGTAACTCCAACAATATCGACAATTAACTGAGTTCAAAAATTTAAAGAATAGCGCTTTGATTGATAAATTTTAACTTTAAATTTGATTCCATTAGTGAAAATCAGAAAGGAATTTATATTGACCAAATCTACAAGGAAGGGTGCCTTAAATGCCTTAAATGTCTTAAATGTTATTATAAACACTTTCACTTCTCCGATCGAATAGGTATGTATAATTTGGTTTTTATTTACTATTTTATTAATTAATAAATCGGATTCTTTTTCTATATTAGAGAGTACCAATATCTTATTCAATCTTCAATCTGGAATACAATTTAGTCAACATTCCAACTTATATTTTTTTAAGGTAAGGAAAATAGTTTTTGAAATAAAGTAAAATAAATTAAAATAAGTAACTCCAACAATATCGACAATTAACTGAGTTCAAAAATTTAAAGAATAGCGCTTTGATTGATAAATTTTAACTTTAAATTTGATTCCATTAGTGAAAATCAGAAAGGAATTTATATTGACCAAATCTACAAGGGAGGGTGCCTTAAATGCCTTAAATGTCTTAAATGTTATTATAAACACTTTCACTTCTCCGATCGAATAGGTATGAATAATTTGGTTTTTATTTACTATTTTATTAATTAATAAATTGGATTCTTTTTCTATATTAGAGAGTACCAATATCTTATTCAATATGGAATACAATTTAGTCAACATTCCAACTTATATTTTTTTTAAGGTAAGGAAAATAGTTTTTGAAATAAAGTAAAATAAATTAAAATAAGTAACTCCAACAATATCGACAATTAACTGAGTTCAAAAATTTAAAGAATAGCGCTTTGATTGATAAATTTTAACTTTAAATTTGATTCCATTAGTGAAAATCAGAAAGGAATTTATATTGACCAAATCTACAAGGGAGGGTGCCTTAAATGCCTTAAATGTCTTAAATGTTATTATAAACACTTTCACTTCTCCGATCGAATAGGTATGAATAATTTGGTTTTTATTTACTATTTTATTAATTAATAAATTGGATTCTTTTTCTATATTAGAGAGTACCAATATCTTATTCAATATGGAATACAATTTAGTCAACATTCCAACTTATATTTTTTTTAAGGTAAGGAAAATAGTTTTTGAAATAAAGTAAAATAAATTAAAATAAGTAACTCCAACAATATCGACAATTAACTGAGTTCAAAAATTTAAAGAATAGCGCTTTGATTGATAAATTTTAACTTTAAATTTGATTCCCTTAGTGAAAATCAGAAAGGAATTTATATTGACCAAATCTACAAGGAAGGGTGCCTTAAATGCCTTAAATGTCTTAAATGTTATTATAAACACTTTCACTTCTCCGATCGAATAGGTATGTATAATTTGGTTTTTATTTACTATTTTATTAATTAATAAATCGGATTCTTTTTCTATATTAGAGAGTACCAATATCTTATTCAATCTTCAATCTGGAATACAATTTAGTCAACATTCCAACTTATATTTTTTTAAGGTAAGGAAAATAGTTTTTGAAATAAAGTAAAATAAATTAAAATAAGTAACTCCAACAATATCGACAATTAACTGAGTTCAAAAATTTAAAGAATAGCGCTTTGATTGATAAATTTTAACTTTAAATTTGATTCCATTAGTGAAAATCAGAAAGGAATTTATATTGACCAAATCTACAAGGGAGGGTGCCTTAAATGCCTTAAATGTCTTAAATGTTATTATAAACACTTTCACTTCTCCGATCGAATAGGTATGAATAATTTGGTTTTTATTTACTATTTTATTAATTAATAAATTGGATTCTTTTTCTATATTAGAGAGTACCAATATCTTATTCAATCTGGAGTACAATTTAGTCAACATTCCAACTTATATTTTTTTTAAGGTAAGGAAAATAGTTTTTGAAATAAAGTAAAATAAATTAAAATAAGTAACTCCAACAATATCGACAATTAACTGAGTTCAAAAATTTAAAGAATAGCGCTTTGATTGATAAATTTTAACTTTAAATTTGATTCCATTAGTGAAAATCAGAAAGGAATTTATATTGACCAAATCTACAAGGGAGGGTGCCTTAAATGCCTTAAATGTCTTAAATGTTATTATAAACACTTTCACTTCTCCGATCGAATAGGTATGTATAATTTGGTTTTTATTTACTATTTTATTAATTAATAAATTGGATTCTTTTTCTATATTAGAGAGTACCAATATCTTATTCAATCTGGAATACAATTTAGTCAACATTCCAACTTATATTTTTTTTAAGGTAAGGAAAATAGTTTTTGAAATAAAGTAAAATAAATTAAAATAAGTAACTCCAACAATATCGACAATTAACTGAGTTCAAAAATTTAAAGAATAGCGCTTTGATTGATAAATTTTAACTTTAAATTTGATTCTCTTAGTGAAAATCAGAAAGGAATTTATATTGACCAAATCTACAAGGAAGGGTGCCTTAAATGCCTTAAATGTCTTAAATGTTATTATAAACACTTTCACTTCTCCGATCGAATAGGTATGTATAATTTGGTTTTTATTTACTATTTTATTAATTAATACATCGGATTCTTTTTCTATATTAGAGAGTACCAATATCTTATTCAATCTTCAATCTGGAATACAATTTAGTCAACATTCCAACTTATATTTTTTTAAGGTAAGGAAAATAATTTTTGAGATAATATAAAATAAATTAAAATAAGTAACTTCAACAATATCGACAATTAACTGAGTTCAAAAATTTATAGAATAGCGCTTGATTGATAAATTTTAACTTTAAATTTGATTCCCTTAGTTAAAATCAGAAAAGAATTTATATTGACCAAACCTACAAGGAAGGGTGCCTTAAATGACTTAAATGCCTTAAATGTTATTATAAACACTTTCACTTCTCCGATCGAATAGGTATGTATAATTTGGTTTTTATTTACTATTTTATTATTTAATAAATCGGATTCTTTTTCTATATTAGAGAGTACCAATATCTTATTCAATCTTCAATCTGGAATACAATTTAGTCAACATTCCAACTTATATTTTTTTAAGGTAAGGAAAATAGTTTTTGAAATAAAGTAAAATAAATTAAAATAAGTAACTCCAACAATATCGACAATTAACTGAGTTCAAAAATTTAAAGAATAGCGCTTTGATTGATAAATTTTAACTTTAAATTTGATTCTCTTAGTGAAAATCAGAAAGGAATTTATATTGACCAAATCTACAAGGAAGGGTGCCTTAAATGCCTTAAATGTCTTAAATGTTATTATAAACACTTTCACTTCTCCGATCGAATAGGTATGTATAATTTGGTTTTTATTTACTATTTTATTAATTAATACATCGGATTCTTTTTCTATATTAGAGAGTACCAATATCTTATTCAATCTTCAATCTGGAATACAATTTAGTCAACATTCCAACTTATATTTTTTTTAAGGTAAGGAAAATAATTTTTGAGATAATATAAAATAAATTAAAATAAGTAACTCCAACAATATCGACAATTAACTGAGTTCAAAAACTTAAAGAATAGCGCTTGATTGATAAAATTTAACTTTAAATTTGATTCCCTTAGTGAAAATCAGAAAACAATTTATATTGACCAAACCTACAAGGAAGGGTGCCTTAAATGACTTAAATGCCTTAAATGCCTTAAATGTTATTATAAACACTTTCACTTCTCCGATCGAATAGGTATGTATAATTTGGTTTTTATTTACTATTTTATTATTTAATAAATCGGATTCTTTTTCTATATTAGAGAGTACCAATATCTTATTCAATCTTCAATCTGGAATACAATTTAGTCAACATTCCAACTTATATTTTTTTTAAGGTAAGGAAAATAGTTTTTGAGATAATGTAAAATAAATTAAAATAAGTAACTTCAACAATATCGACAATTAACTGAGTTCAAAAATTTAAAGAATAGCGCTTTGATTGATAAATTTTAACTTTAAATTTGATTCCCTTAGTGAAAATCAGAAAGGAATTTATATTGACCAAATCTACAAGGAAGGGTGCCTTAAATGCCTTAAATGTCTTAAATGTTATTATAAAACACTTTCACTTCTCCGATCGAATAGGTATGTATAATTTGGTTTTTATTTACTATTTTATTAATTAATAAATCGGATTCTTTTTCTATATTAGAGAGTACCAATATCTTATTCAATCTTCAATCTGGAATACAATTTAGTCAACATTCCAACTTATATTTTTTTTAAGGTAAGGAAAATAGTTTTTGAAATAAAGTAAAATAAATTAAAATAAGTAACTCCAACAATATCGACAATTAACTGAGTTCAAAAATTTAAAGAATAGCGCTTTGATTGATAAATTTTAACTTTAAATTTGATTCCATTAGTGAAAATCAGAAAGGAATTTATATTGACCAAATCTACAAGGAAGGGTGCCTTAAATGCCTTAAATGTCTTAAATGTTATTATAAACACTTTCACTTCTCCGATCGAATAGGTATGTATAATTTGGTTTTTATTTACTATTTTATTAATTAATAAATCGGATTCTTTTTCTATATTAGAGAGTACCAATATCTTATTCAATCTTCAATCTGGAATACAATTTAGTCAACATTCCAACTTATATTTTTTTTAAGGTAAGGAAAATAGTTTTTGAAATAAAGTAAAATAAATTAAAATAAGTAACTCCAACAATATCGACAATTAACTGAGTTCAAAAATTTAAAGAATAGCGCTTTGATTGATAAATTTTAACTTTAAATTTGATTCCATTAGTGAAAATCAGAAAGGAATTTATATTGACCAAATCTACAAGGAAGGGTGCCTTAAATGCCTTAAATGTCTTAAATGTTATTATAAACACTTTCACTTCTCCGATCGAATAGGTATGTATAATTTGGTTTTTATTTACTATTTTATTAATTAATAAATCGGATTCTTTTTCTATATTAGAGAGTACCAATATCTTATTCAATCTGGAATACAATTTAGTCAACATTCCAACTTATATTTTTTTTAAGGTAAGGAAAATAGTTTTTGAAATAAAGTAAAATAAATTAAAATAAGTAACTCCAACAATATCGACAATTAACTGAGTTCAAAAATTTAAAGAATAGCGCTTTGATTGATAAATTTTAACTTTAAATTTGATTCCATTAGTGAAAATCAGAAAGGAATTTATATTGACCAAATCTACAAGGAAGGGTGCCTTAAATGCCTTAGTGGCCTTTAGACATCAACGCGCGTTGACAAACACACGAAGTCTTCTCTTGCCATTACACATTAAATTTACCAACAATTTTTTAAACACGCCTCCAGCAAACAATGCAAAATTTGTTCACTCATCAGTATTAAAGCAATCGCTGAAGTGTCAACAGCGGCTGCTATGCGTAATTCCCTTACGAAAAATGATGTTCTACATTTTATTTATAATTTTAATATATATATTTATATTTATTTTTATGATTTCAATTTATATATTTATTTATATATATATTATATATTTTATATAATTTAATTTTTTTTTTTTGATATATTTTAATAACAAATTTTCCGTAAATGCACAATGCAATTAATATTTAAAACAAAATTGTCATTGTAACTTAATGTTTGGTTATTTTTTTTTAGCCCAAGGTTATTAATATTTTGATTTTTCTTAATAACATGTTTTGGAAATTAAAAAATTTTACCTAGGTAGAAAATACAAATATTTAAAATAAAAGATACAATTCATTCATATTTGCAAAGGATCGCTTGCTAACGACATCATGCGTGCATTTAAACGATGTTTACGCTTCTACTCCTCAAAATAAATTAAATTTTGCATGCCGACCAAATCCGACTGTATATGCAAAAACACGAGCGTGGTTGAAGAAATATCAAAATTTTTTGATTTTCGTCAACACATTTCTTAAAATTTCAAATGTTACTATTACACAAACAAATTTCGCATTTCACAAAGTAGGAGAAAAGTAGGAGAAAAAATTCTCATGTGAGAGCGATTTTTTAGTATATTTGTTGTTTTATCTGAGGCGTGTTTAAAAAATTTTTAAAAAATTGTTTGTGTAATGGCAAGCGCGCGTTGACAACGAGCGTTGATGTCTAATGGGCCCTTTAAATGTCTTAAATGTTATTATAAAAACTGTCACTTCTCCGATCGAATAGGTATGTATAATTTGGTTTTTATTTACTATTTGATTAATTAATAAATCGGATTCTTTTTCTATATTAGAGAGTACCAATATCTTATTCAATCTTCAATCTGGAATACAATTTAGTCAACATTCCAACTTATATTTTTTTAAGGTAAGGAAAATAGTTTTTGAAATAAAGTAAAATAAATTAAAATAAGTAACTCCAACAATATCGACAATTAACTGAGTTCAAAAATTTAAAGAATAGCGCTTTGATTGATAAATTTTAACTTTAAATTTGATTCCATTAGTGAAAATCAGAAAGGAATTTATATTGACCAAATCTACAAGGGAGGGTGCCTTAAATGCCTTAAATGTCTTAAATGTTATTATAAACACTTTCACTTCTCCGATCGAATAGGTATGAATAATTTGGTTTTTATTTACTATTTTATTAATTAATAAATCGGATTCTTTTTCTATATTAGAGAGTACCAATATCCTATTCAATCTGGAGTACAATTTAGTCAACATTCCAACTTATATTTTTTTTAAGGTAAGGAAAATAGTTTTTGAAATAAAGTAAAATAAATTAAAATAAGTAACTCCAACAATATCGACAATTAACTGAGTTCAAAAATTTAAAGAATAGCGCTTTGATTGATAAATTTTAACTTTAAATTTGATTCCATTAGTGAAAATCAGAAAGGAATTTATATTGACCAAATCTACAAGGAAGGGTGCCTTAAATGCCTTAAATGTCTTAAATGTTATTATAAACACTTTCACTTCTCCGATCGAATAGGTATGTATAATTTGGTTTTTATTTACTATTTTATTAATTAATAAATCGGATTCTTTTTCTATATTAGAAAGTACCAATATCTTATTCAATCTGGAATACAATTTAGTCAACATTCCAACTTATATTTTTTTTAAGGTAAGGAAAATAGTTTTTGAAATAAAGTAAAATAAATTAAAATAAGTAACTCCAACAATATCGACAATTAACTGAGTTCAAAAATTTAAAGAATAGCGCTTTGATTGATAAATTTTAACTTTAAATTTGATTCCATTAGTGAAAATCAGAAAGGAATTTATATTCACCAAATCTACAAGGAAGGGTGCCTTAAATGCCTTAAATGTCTTAAATGTTATTATAAACACTTTCACTTCTCCGATCGAATAGGTATGTATAATTTGGTTTTTATTTACTATTTTATTAATTAATAAATCGGATTCTTTTTCTATATTAGAGAGTACCAATATCTTATTCAATCTTCAATCTGGAATACAATTTAGTCAACATTCCAACTTATATTTTTTTAAGGTAAGGAAAATAATTTTTGAGATAATATAAAATAAATTAAAATAAGTAACTTCAACAATATCGACAATTAACTGAGTTCAAAAATTTATAGAATAGCGCTTGATTGATAAATTTTAACTTTAAATTTGATTCCCTTAGTTAAAATCAGAAAAGAATTTATATTGACCAAATCTACAAGGAAGGGTGCCTTAAATGCCTTAATGTCTTAAATGTTATTTATAAACAACTTTCACTTCTCCGATCGAATAGGAATGTATAATTTGGTTTATTTACTATTTTATTAATTAATAATCGGGATTCTTTTTCTTATTAGAGATACCAATATCTTATTCAATATGGATACAATTTAGTCAACATTCAACTTATATTTTTTTAGGTAAGGAAAATAGTTTTTTTGAAATAAGGAGTAAAATAAATTTAAAATAAGTACTCCAACCAATTATCGACAAATTAACTGAGTTCAAAAATTTAAAGAATAGCGCTTTTGATGGATAATTTAACTTTAAATTTGATCCATCTAGTGGAAATCAGAAAAAGGAATTTATATTGACCAATCTTACAAGGAAGGGTGCTTCTAAATGCCTTAAAATGTCTTAATGTTTTATAACACTTCCACTTCTACCGGATCGAATTAGGTATTTATAATTTGGTTTTTATTTACTATTTTTATTTAATTAATAAATCGGATTCTTTTTTCTATATAGAGAGTACAATATCTTATTTCAATATGCGAATTACCAATTTAGTCAACATTCCAACTTATATTTTTTTAAGGTAAGGAAAATAGTTTTTGAAATAAAGTAAAATAAATTAAAATAAGTAACTCCAACAATATCGACAATTAACTGAGTTCAAAAATTTAAAGAATAGCGCTTTGATTGATAAATTTTAACTTTAAATTTGATTCTCTTAGTGAAAATCAGAAAGGAATTTATATTGACCAAATCTACAAGGAAGGGTGCCTTAAATGCCTTAAATGTCTTAAATGTTATTATAAACACTTTCACTTCTCCGATCGAATAGGTATGTATAATTTGGTTTTTATTTACTATTTTATTAATTAATACATCGGATTCTTTTTCTATATTAGAGAGTACCAATATCTTATTCAATCTTCAATCTGGAATACAATTTAGTCAACATTCCAACTTATATTTTTTTTAAGGTAAGGAAAATAATTTTTGAGATAATATAAAATAAATTAAAATAAGTAACTCCAACAATATCGACAATTAACTGAGTTCAAAAACTTAAAGAATAGCGCTTGATTGATAAAATTTAACTTTAAATTTGATTCCCTTAGTGAAAATCAGAAAACAATTTATATTGACCAAACCTACAAGGAAGGGTGCCTTAAATGACTTAAATGCCTTAAATGCCTTAAATGTTATTATAAACACTTTCACTTCTCCGATCGAATAGGTATGTATAATTTGGTTTTTATTTACTATTTTATTATTTAATAAATCGGATTCTTTTTCTATATTAGAGAGTACCAATATCTTATTCAATCTTCAATCTGGAATACAATTTAGTCAACATTCCAACTTATATTTTTTTTTAAGGTAAGGAAAATAGTTTTTGAAATAAAGTAAAATAAATTAAAATAAGTAACTCCAACAATATCGACAATTAACTGAGTTCAAAAATTTAAAGAATAGCGCTTTGATTGATAAATTTTAACTTTAAATTTG
>NW_024032209.1:0-11405 GCF_002237135.1 Teleopsis dalmanni | reverse complement strand
CAGTCAATTAGTTAGTGTTTCTAAAGTTGTATTAAAAATAATAAAAGTTTGTGTTACAATAAATACTGTTTTTTATTAATAAAAGCTATTTGGTTATTGTAATCACAACATTGGTGACCCCGACACAAAAAGGAGTTGTAAGTTATTATCAAGCCCAACATTAGCAAGCAAGATGACTAACCGTGAGGAAGAAGATTTTTTTCCGGCAGAAGGAGAAAGTCGCACTGACAAGGAGGTATACCGGGTTTCAGTTAAGCCGATGATGTTTTCTAGAGAGCATCCGGACCTTTTTTTTCTGCAAATGGAAGCACAGTTCAGGAATGCGGGAATAACGAAAGATGATACAATGTTCGACCATGTAGTAGCAAGTTTAGAGCCGAAATACCTGGAGTGCATAGTTGATGTGATTCGAGATCCACCGAAGGTGTTGAAATATGAGACGTTGAAGAAACGGTTAATTTATGAATTCACAGAATCGGAGCACAAAAGGCTGCGTAAGTTGCTGACAGAATTGGAGCTAGGTGACATGAAACCAACTCAATTGCTGAAGAAAATGAAGGAGATGGCCGGCAATTCAATGAATGATGATGTACTAAAGTCATTGTGGTTACAGCGACTGCCAGTGGGAGTTAGAACAATCGTAGCTGCAGTGGAAGGTGATTCTGCACAGTGGGCCAAAGTGGCTGATAAGGTATTTGAGGTACAGGAAACAGAAACGGTTTGTGTAGTACAAAGGAATGAACCGAAGGAGATGAGGAAGGAAATTGACGAGTTGAAAGTCATGATAAATAATTTGGTCATTCAGTTGGGCAAAAGAGGAAGAAGCAATGACAGAGATCGTGGAAAAGGGCGATCATCAAGTGCTAGAAGAGGTAATATCTGTTTTTATCATCGGCGGTTCAAGGAGAGGTCCACAAAATGTGTTCAGCCTTGCCAGTACAAACCACCGCAAAACTCAGCGGAAAACTAAACACCACTTCACGTCTGACGGCGAGTGAAGTGGCAGAGGGTAAAGCATGCCGTTTGTTCTTCAAAGATAATAAAACAGGTATAAATTATCTAATAGACACAGGCGCGGAAGTTTCAATTTTGCCAAAGAGAATGCAGCCTGAAAATGAAGCCACGCAATATTATTTATACGCAGCAAACGGAGCGAAAATTAGCACGTATGGAACGAAATTAGTGCAAGTCAATTTGGGGTTGCGCAGACAGTTCCTGTGGGAGTTCCTAGTGGCGAAGGTAAATCACCCAATAATAGGGGCGGATTTTTTGAATAATTTTGGTTTGATAGTTGACCTGAAGAACAGGAGAATTTTAGATGGCATTACAGGTCTCCAGGTAATGGGTTCGAAGAGAGAGATGCACTGCGTGAAGCTAAGCACAATTGATGCGACTAGCCCGGTACATAACATTCTGTGGGATTATAAAGAGATAACGGAACCGGCTACTAGTAATAAGGTGGCCACGAAGGTTACGCTAGTAGAGCATCAAATTGTTACCAAGGGACAGCCAGTGTATGCAAAACCTCGGCGGTTAAATCCTGAAAAATTTGAAATTGCGAGAAAGGAATTTGAATTTATGACGAAACAAGGTATTTGTAGACCAAGTAACAGCAATTGGGCAAGTCCGTTGCATTTAGTGGCGAAAAAGGATGGTAAGTGGAGACCGTGTGGTGACTATAGGAAGCTTAATTCAATAACACTACCAGACCGGTATCCAATACCCCATATACATGATTTTACTCGCATATTGTACAATAAGAAAATTTTCTCAACCATTGACTTGGAAAAGGCCTACAATCAAATTCCGATTGCTGAGGAGGATCGACCTAAAACGGCGATAATAACCCCGTTCGGCTTATATGAGTTTAACATGATGACTTTTGGTTTATGCAATGCTGCGCAAACTTTCCAAAGGTTTATGAATGATGTCCTAAAGAATCTGAGTTATGTGGTAACGTACATTGATGATATATGTATAGCATCAGCTGATGAAAAGGAACACGAAATACATTTAAGAGAAGTGTTCAAACGATTAAGTGATCATGGTCTGAGAATCAATCTGGGAAAGTGTGTGTTTTTTATGAAAGAAGTTACCTTCCTGGGTCATGTGATAAATGGGGATGGAATTAGACCTATAGCTGAAAAGGTAGAAGCGATAAGAAATTTTAAAAAACCGAAGGAAGTACGAGAGTTAAGAAGGTTCATTGCTTCAATTAATTTTTACAGGCGTTTCCTCCCGAATGCCGCAAAGAATCATGGCATCCTGCACGCGCTGTTAAAAGGAAATAAGAAAAATGATAGATCTCTGATTGATTGGACAGCAGAGGCCGAGAAAATATTTGAAGTGTGTAAGAATAATCTGGCGAATGCTGCAATGCTAGCACACCCGGCTCCGAATGCGAAACTGGTGCTAAATGTGGATGCTAGCAATGTTGCAGTAGGAGCAGTGTTGCAACAGCTTTTAGATGGACAGATGCAACCGCTGGGATTCTATTCCAAAAGGCTGACAGAGACTCAAAAAAGATATAGTACTTATGATCGCGAGCTACTTGCTATATATATGGCGGTCAAGTATTTCAGGTACATGATTGAGGGCAGGAATTGCACTGTGCTAACGGATCATAAGCCGATTACATTTGCTTTCTTACAAAGATCTGAAAAAGCATCAGAACGTCAGTTACGCCATTTAGATTTTATCGGGCAGCTGACAACAGATATTCAGCATATAGCAGGCAGCAAAAATACGGTCGCAGATGCTTTATCTCGAGTCGAAAGTGTAGTGGCTGGAGTTAGACGATCACTAGAC
Source organism: Teleopsis dalmanni (assembly GCF_002237135.1). NCBI lineage: Eukaryota > Metazoa > Arthropoda > Insecta > Diptera > Diopsidae > Teleopsis > Teleopsis dalmanni. Next base: position 8,597 of record NW_024032209.1, on the reverse strand, counting down.
TATGATAAGTTGGCAGAAGCTCAGAAAGTTGACCAAGAGATGAACGAGTTGATAAGAAACTGTACAGCGTCATCTCTGGAGCTCAAGTTGGTAGAGTTAATTACAGAGGGTGTTTCTGTGTATTGTGATGTATCCGGAAAGAAACCGAGACCGTTTATTACAAAGTCCTTCCGAGCGCAAGTGTTTGAAATGTTACACAATTTAGCTCATCCTGGTAGAAAAGCAACTATAAAACTAATAAGTTCTCGTTTTTGTTGGCCTAAAATGAAGACTGAAATAAGTCAAATGGTGAAAACATGCATGGCATGCCAAAAGTCAAAAATCCAGCGGCACAACAGGACTGTGTTGCAGGATTTCAACGCTCCTGATCAACGTTTTGAGCATGTTCATATTGATATCGTGGGACCTTTGCCCTATAGTAATGGTATGCGGTATTGCCTGACATGCATTGACCGGTTTTCAAGGTGGCCGGTGGTGGTACCATTGGCGGAGATTACGGCAGAATGTGTGGCTGAGGTTTTAATTAAGGATTGGATAGCGCATTATGGTGTGCCGAAAAGGATTACGACAGACCAGGGACGACAATTTGAATCCAAGCTTTTCGATGAGCTAGCCAAAATTTTGGGGTGTGAAAGGCATCGAACTACAGCATATCATCCACAGTCAAATGGACTTGTCGAACGTTTTCATCGCACGCTAAAGTCTGCATTGAAGTGTAAATCAAGTGTTGAATGGACAAGGGCCTTGCCAATTGTTGTAATGGGATTAAGAGCGGCATTTAAAGAAGATTTGCAAGCGACACCGTCGGAATTAATTTATGGGGTAAATATACGTTTACCAGGAGAGGTGTTTGATGGTGATTTGAAGCAAGTATCGCAAACAGAGTTTGTTAAGAAGTTAAGGGAAACTATGAGCGAACTGAAGCCATTGCAAACATCGCGTCATATGACGGAAAAGCCATTCGTATTTAAAGATTTGAAAAGCAGTACGCACGTATTCTTACGTGATGACGCTGTGCGGCCACCACTGAAACAGCCGTATGAGGGCCCATATGAAATTTTATGTCGTGGTGAGAAAACTCTAACAATAAGGGCAAGAGGACGCACGATGAACGTCAGCATGGATCGAGTGAAACCAGCATATTTTGCAAATGAAGCTGATGAAGGTTGTTGCCAAGATAGTGTCAAGGTGTTAGATGATGACAGTAACAAGCAGATAGCACCGAAGGTGACTCGAGTGGGTAGAATAGTGCGTTTTCCATTGAGGCTTATGAGGTAGTAATAATGTGTAATACGGATAGAATTTGTCGTGATGCAGCCGTCAAATTCTAGAAGGGGCTGTGTGGTGAGAATCAACAAAGTAGGCTAAAATTGTCAGATTCTCTGATATTTAAAAATATTTTATTTAAAAATATTTATTCAGATTTTTTCAGTCAGTTGGTCAGTCAGTCAATTAGTTAGTGTTTCTAAAGTTGTATTAAAAATAATAAAAGTTTGTGTTACAATAAATACTGTTTTTTATTAATAAAAGCTATTTGGTTATTGTAATCACAACAGACTTCTAACAAAAATGCTTGCTAAATTTATGTTATTAAAGTAACAAATAGTAAAAGAATCAAAAAAAAAACCATAGTCTAATCGGCCTGTAATCTTTAGCAGACTCCTGACCGATTTTGCCTGCCTTTGGTATAAAGACGACTTTAACCTGCTTCCAAACTAAGTGGTACATAACATAATAGGGAAGATACCGTCTAAACTTGGCAATTTATAAGAAGAGAAACTGTGCATTAAATACCTAATTTTTTCCGCTGTGACTATTGCTTCAGCCACCTGTAATGATGTGCTTGCCAAAGTGATTGAACCATTTTCTCTAGCATCATCATCGTGAGTATCTAATAGTAGTCTTAGTGTCTCAGAAGAAGTTTCAGTCCATGTGCCGTCCTCTTTCTTGAGATAAGAAGGGTTTACACTTTCCCTGGGTAGAATTTTGCTGAACCTAGCAGAGGATGAGGTTGATTTAATTGACTTACATACAAAATTTCTTCCGGCCATTACTCTGATAGCTCTTCTATAAGTTTTAAGACAATCTTTATATTCTCGCCAACTATTGTCTCAGGTCTATACGTGTAGTACGAATACATTGTGTTATTAAGTCAATTTAGCTAAAATTTTAAAATATTGCCACATATTAAATTTTGCTTGCGATACTTCTACGAAACTAAATTGAAACTATTAAGTGCAATTTATGCTCCTTTAGCAAATTATTTTAACCTATTTGTGCTCCTATTTCATCCACAAAATTTTTCATTACATTTTCATTTGCTCGCTTGCAAACCCAACAAATTACCGCACTCGACCTACTATCCATCAAAGGGATTTACAAGTCCTCCTATTGCTATGTTTGAAGCTATGTGGCTTCAAAAGCTTTAAATTAATATTCTTTAAAAACCTTTTTATTTTCGCATTACTCTCGAATTTATGTACTGCAAAATATTTAAACAAAATGTTATTAAAGAATCTTAAAAGAAAGAAATCTACATAATATAAACCGTTTTTCCCCAACGTTCATAGGTTGAAGTTTTTATGTTGATTTATTTTATGAACCATAATTTTTCAACAAAATTTTTTATGATTTTTAGCGTTTGTCCCCGTCGTCGTCCTCGTCCTTTTTATGACAAGAATTTTTTTGTAAACGACGTTGACGACAATTTTCCAGGCAATGCGAAACTTTTTCACGGCACACATTTGAGAATGAAGGATATGTGCTCGGTGCTATAATTCATTCTATATCCCCTGTTCTTTTTTGGGGACTACGCCCACCTGCAGTTTGAGTGTTTGCTCAGTGTTAAGCGCTTAAAAAGTCACAATAAAAACTAAATTTTTGATTTATACGGCAAATGAAAAGCATATTAAATCCAGAAAAATTGTATAAATAATGAATGAGCAGGGTAGACGAAATCTAGTAACACCCTCCATACACATTGGGAATAGATACGAATTTCTTTATAGTCGTATATGTCGTATTACACATTTTATGTGTGTAGAAAAATTTGTTCAAAAAAATTGGATTTTGGAGTAATTCGTGAAGAAGGAGTTAATAAAATTACAATGAAACTCCTATAAGGTTTCATTTCATTACAACACAATTCAAAAATTGAATCTTTGAAGAAGAGATTAGCCCACTATCGAACATAGTAATCAAAATATAATCCAACATAAAACAAACCAAAGTAATGCTAATTGGCAATGGTAGTTAGAACAAACATTGTACGAACATCTACTCTTCACATCACCTTTGACGAGCAAAACATCACAATTATGTTAGTGATTACTACTAACTTGGAGAAGTGAGTTGAAAGAAGATATCGACAATAGACTGAACAGAGCCAAATTTCTTTTCAATCGTCATATTTCAGTCCTATATCCCAATCTTTCGTCTCATATTTTATGAAATTTCCAACCCTTCTTTGCTTCCATAACAATACGTAGTCTTCTACATTTATTATTTTAAATCAAACCCAGACGTTACGGTATTTAAAATATGTCGTAAACTTAAAGTACACTGGAGAGGAGAAGATATAGGTAGCATAATATTTTACTTACTTGAGTAATGCAAGTACAAGTCATACGAGTAGCAAAAAAAGAATGTATTTGAAATTTTTCCAACGAACTTAACTAATTTTACTCAATCAATTTAATTGCTTTTTAGTCGTAAATCGTTTTCACCTGTTATTAAACCTTCAATGAAGTGCAAAGACATTTATTTATATTTTGCGAAAATTTTTAAAATATTTTGCAGTTTAGTTATGAGCTATGAAGCAACCATATTAACTCATTTCCTTTGAGTTAGCAATTTTGCAAACTCGATGACCCCCTAACAAATTAACTATTGATACTTCACACTTTGAAGCAACCGTAAAAGCGATGAAAAGTTACCTAACGGATTTCATAAATTATTTTTTGGTAAAAATAATTTGTTAAAGACCCTATGACATCAAGGAAAACCTGACGTTTGCTAATTACCCTGCGTCTACACTGATTGCACTTTGGCAATATTTTGGCATATGAAGAAAACAATCAAACATAATAGCCAATGTAGACTCCGATTTAGTGCTACGATACTCTCAAAGAGTCCGGATATGTATACTCAAATACGAACATTCGGATCAAACACTCAAATGTTTGGCAATCCTCGAGCTTTTTGAATACTGAATGTGCTTCTTATACAAATGCCCCTAACAGCACATAACCCAGCACCACTTGGTCTTCGAACATAAGTATATTTTATAAAAGCGGTGTTTTCAATTCAAATATATAAGTACAAGAAAAGTCGAATATTAAAATGATGGGAACTTCATACAGCTCAAATTAGATATGAGCACTCTGCATCTCTTTTCAATCAATCCGAGTTATATTTTCTGTTATGAAGGAAATTTTATATTTTTGAAAGATATTCAGCAAGGCCTCAAACACTACTATTCGTCAGTTGGAAATTGCACAAAGCTAGATTTTGTGAAGACTTTTCAAGGTGCCACGGTACATTAGGACGATTGACATTCTCAGGAACCTCAAGATTGATCCAATTAAAAAATACATAAAGGATAGAGCCCTGAAACTATTTACGAAAACCGATAGGCTTAGCAACACCGCGTTATCGAATTTTAGAATGGTTACAGGCTCCTCGGGGAGGTACGCAGTTATTGTTTCGTCTGATGAAGTGATAAACAATAATCTAGTTAAGGCGCAGAGAGAGGTTATATAGGAACCTCACAGTTAATAGAGAGTAAAAGTGCTCTAGTGCACTGACTCAACTAGCCCTAACATAATAAACAAGTATAAGACAGACTTCTCTCAATACTGTAGAAACAAAATCAGATCTCGAGTGAGAAATATCAGTAAAAGCTAAAATACATGATGCTTCTGAATTCTCTATATAGCAATGAATGTCAAGAAAACTACATTAACCAAATTTGATTTGACCATACACGCAAACTTTTAATCACTCAAACCATTAAAATCGTCCTTACATTCATCGGGTTTGTTTAAGTAATTCCATCAAATTAATAATAACTCCTTTTTATATCAATTAAGAGAATTATTATGAACAAATTTGTTGTGATATCGAATCAATCAAAACAATAAATAATTACTTCGATTGAATCGAATCGATTCCCGGTACTTGCAGTCTCACGAAAAGAAAAAAATTATTTACGAATAATTAAATACAAAAATTATTTCCAGGACCACTGATGATGGGTATTTGGCAATACTCGAAACAGCTGTATGGTCAGCCAAATATTCAATTAATATAAAATGAAAAAAAACTCTTAATAAATAATAACTAAATCAAAAATCCACTTTCACTAAAATATCGGAAAATATATATTTTGAATTAAAGAAATTCATTTCTGTGGAAACTGAATACATCCAAAATTTATTACAATGTTAGGAACGAATTAAATAAATATGAATAAAAAAAATGTATGTTATTATAAAAACTAATATTTCATTTTATTATATTTCCTATAATATATAAAACATATTCCTTTGATATCGGTATACACATATTTTCGTTAACATAATTTTTTAAAAATTAATTTAGACAACTGCAATTTACATTAAATCTTTATGCTATACTATACTTCAACATTTACTTGCGTTGCTATTTGTCACTAGTGGGCGCTGTACCGTATTTGATGACATCACTTTGACAGTTGTTGTGTTTGTCAGTGCGATTGACACAAAAATTGATTTCATTGCATATTTGCAAAAATTGTATTAAAAAACCAGCGATTTTGCTATTTATAAAATAAACTTTAATATTAAAGATTTTTTAATTATAAACAGCAGCAGTGCCGACCATAATGGCAGATCCCAAATTCGAAAATTTGCCCGGAATTGTAAGTTGCAAAATAAAACAAAGCTACGCCTAAAATTAAAAACTTTTTATCCACTGAGTCACTTATGGCCTTTTTCGTTATTTAAGGCTTACTTTCATTTTTCTTTATTTAATTACCCATAACTCAGGTTAGCAATTTTTATAATTGTCTGTTATTTGTTTATATAAACTATGTATAGGCTTATGACCAACCGGACGTATATGAAACTCCCGACAATCCGGATGCATCTACATCTGACTATTATGAGGAGGAGCCTGAAAACGAATCAATCGAACGTCTGCATATATCCCCAAGCGATGCCTTTAATCGTTTTCGTGGCGCGGCACTTGAGGGTAGCGTAGACTTTTCCGATCGTATTGGGCGTCGTCAATGCAGGGGTTATGATGCGCGTTCTGGAGAGTTTGAATTAGTTGGTACTGGTGAAAAAGAAACACCAGTACAGAAATGCAGGCGATTGCAGTGTGAAATGAATGAATTAATGGATGAAATTGCTGCCTTGCAAGTAGACCGAAAAATAGCTCAGGAGGAAAAAGAATCTTATGATGCAGTAGCCACTATAATATCAACAGCTAAAAGAGTATTGGATTCACTGCGTTTGGAACAAGTATTAGGTAAAGAACAAGTACCGACGGCTGCTGATAAAGAAGTAAAGTCACTTATAGGTATGTATTTATAGTTTTTTTGTTATATTTATATATTAGTATATACTTTTAACTTTGCAGGGCAAGTAGAAGAGTATAAAAAGTCGGGTGTACTTACTGCTATACCACCACCTGGTAGCGACTTGGCAGCTTCAGCTCGCATAGCTAAACTAGAACATCGTTTGCATCAACTGGAGCAGGCGGTTGGTGCACAACCAGAAAAACTAAGTAGACTTTCAACAACAACAAATACCACAAATGTTTTAGAAGCTGTACGTCAGTTAAGCACTAAAGCTGCACTCTTGCAGCCAGCACAACTCGATGCTATTGAAACTCGATTGGGAACCTTAACTAGTAAGATGGATGCCATTGCTGAAAAATCAAGTGGCTCTACAGAAGATGCAAAGCGTGATCAGAAAGTCTGTGAATTGTATGAGATTGCTAAACGCACGGAACCCGTCGCTGAGATACTGCCAGACATAATTGAGCGAATGCAAGCGTTAGAAGCTCTGCACAAATATGGTATTTGTTTTTCAAAAATAAATAAATTAACGACCTTATTAAAGCCTTTTGTTTTTTCAGCAATGAATTTCGCAAAAATTATAGCCGAAATCGAACAAAAGCAGACGAACATCACCACCAGTTTAGTCAATAACAAGGAACTACTACATTCGGTGCAGGAAACGTTTGCGCAAAATCTTGAAACGATTAATAAAGAAGTGGCTAAAGTGGATGAACGTGTTAAGGCAATAGTTAATAAAAAATAATTCTTAGGAAACAATCACTTTTAGTGCATTTGTGTTGGTACTGTGAAAAATACTGAACGTATATTTATTATTTTATTTTATTTTAGTGCATAATTACTCAACAAACTTGAAGTTTATACTGCAAAAGACATTGAAAAGAAAAAATTATCTTATCGATTGCTTTAAATCAAAATAAAATTATGAATTTTGCTTTTAAAATTTTGTGTGGTTTTAATTATGATAATTTAGAGACCTCAGAAAAGCAAGTTTGTGCAACAAGCATCCATGTACAGCATAGGAAAATAGAAACTGCACCTTTATTCGTTGGAGAGACCCAAAGTCTTTCATATCAAAGAAAAATGAAACAGTTTACCTTTAATTATTAACTGTCTAACTAATGGTTCTTATCATGGCAGCCTGTCCAATCATACCAGTTGCAGTGGCCCGACAAACAGAGAGCATATTCCGTCTTGAATATTTCTTTGGTGTGAATGTTAGAGAATGAGCCGGAATGTTGTGTCGAATGGAGACAGGAGATGCTTAGATAAAATCTAAATCGTATAAAAGTATAGAAACCCTGCCACCTCATTGGGCTAGAGCCATGATAGAATTTGTGTGCACAGTTACTTTTATTGCCAATGGTATAATCATGAATACTAGAACGTTAAAAGTTGGTTCTATTTTTTTATTTAAATAAAATAAAATTCAACTGGATAATAAGTACCGAGGGGCTTAAAATGAATATTTATTATAGCTTAAACGACTAAATAACTGCTGTGCTTTTGTCCATTGTTATTATTGAGTCATTTAGCAATACTTAATAAATGTTATTGTTAACAGAGACATACTTACGTATATGAAGTTTAAATTGAAGACCGATTTTGTTAATGTTAAAAAACAATACAAAGAAAAGAATAAAAAAGTCGAACGATTTACAATTTTTATTTAAAGCCTTTTATTTATAATAGTGATACGCCACGTATATATCTTTTGATAATACATTTAGCTTGAATAAAGTTTTATTTTTTATATGTATTTAAATTAAATTAATTTTTAATATACGTTATATAATTTTAATAATTTTTTTTTGTCTTTTGCTGCTGTTCAATAATTTTTTTTTTGTAATTCTCAATTACTTTAAATCAACTCTTTTTGCGCTTCAAACATTTCTGACTCATTCTTACTGTATTTTTTGTTTGTTTTTTTTTTCAATAATCTTACTAATTTTGTAAGTATTGTTTTTAATTTTATTATAACTGTTTTATGCATTTTGTATAATAAAGACATTTTAAATACATTTTTTTTAATTTA
>NW_024032208.1:0-11411 GCF_002237135.1 Teleopsis dalmanni | reverse complement strand
ATACTTGTCTATTCAGACTTAAACAGTAAATAAATTCCACACTAGATACGCACAGTATTTATAGAAAAAATGAACAATACAAAAGATATGAGTGACAATGCTTAAATACAACAAATTACTCAAAGGCACTCAAATAATTTAGGGTAGAAATAAACAATGTAAAGGATATGAAGGATATGAAGGACAATGACTGTTTGAACATGTGAACAGTTGAGATGGATCATAAGAGTTTGTTTTGAAATTTACTCTCTCAACATTTTTTCGTTAAATTAAATTTTATTTAACAATTTGTTTAATTATGGCTCGTACAAAGCAAACTGCTCGTAAATCGACTGGTGGTAAGGCACCACGTAAACAATTGGCTACTAAGGCCGCACGCAAAAGTGCGCCCGCAACTGGCGGTGTAAAAAAACCACATCGTTATCGTCCGGGAACTGTAGCTTTGCGTGAAATTCGTCGCTACCAAAAGAGTACAGAGCTCTTAATTCGCAAACTGCCATTCCAGCGTTTAGTCCGTGAAATTGCACAGGATTTCAAAACTGATTTACGTTTCCAGAGTTCTGCTGTAATGGCTCTGCAAGAAGCTAGCGAAGCATACTTGGTGGGACTTTTTGAAGACACTAACTTATGCGCTATTCATGCTAAACGCGTAACCATTATGCCAAAAGATATTCAATTGGCGAGACGTATTCGTGGAGAACGTGCTTAAGAAGCACTTTTAAAAAAATTTTTAAAAATCGGTCCTTTTCAGGACCAAAATTAATTAAAGAAAAGAGATAGTTAATAGTCATATTCAAATTGATAATACTCAGACGAAATGAATAAAAGCAATCGAAATTCTTTGTAATTTAACTTTTCGTTTATAGTATTTATATATGTTTGTAACACTGTATTTAAATTTCACACCTGGTTACTAGTACTAACCATAAGATCATAACGGGTAATTACTTGGGACCAAGTGGAGTTTGGGCATAAGATCGCCCATGTTATTGAAATTTAGTAGTTATTTTGCTTTGTTGCTTGTTCAAATTATTAACTTAATATAACAATTGAAGGACTTGTATTAAATTCTTAGTACTATAAAGAGATGAAGTTTCACTTTTCACGCTGTGGCTTTCGATTAAGATCGACCAGTAGACACAGTACAAAGTTTTGAATTTATTTCATCTAATAGATAAATAGATTATAATAAAAAAAATTTTGAAATATTACGTAAATGTGAGAACAGAAACAGCATATACTGACTTGAGAAGCTATCTAATAGTTTAAAGAGCTACATCCAAAAAAAAAACACAAATACCATGGATAATATAAAGTTATAGGCATACATGAAGAAGAGTAAATGTGCTAATTTGATGATGAGGTTTAAGTAAGTAATTCAAACGGCTTTATTTTTCATATTTCGAATCCTGTCGATTTAGAATCAAATTTGGAAATGGAAAGCTTTTCATTTGTTAACGATGTCTTGTCAAAGTTGTCAAAACATTTAAAAACTCAAATATTTTACAAATACTCTGTTCTAATTTGATGATCTTCTGTTAAACTATTATAAACTCTGTCAGAACAATTCTTAATAATAACGAAACCAAATCCGATTTCTATTATCTGACAATAGATAAAAACTGCAATTTTGTTTAACATATATAGTTATAGGTCAGTGATGACACCATATACCTCGGCATCATTATTTCTAAATAAATTATTAGGTAAGGTTTTTTTTGAATATACCATATTGTTAATTTTTCTTTGAGAATTGTGACTCTCTGTATTTTAATTGAAACCTAATAACTATGCTATAATCAGAGTGAACTAAGTTCTCTAATTTTTTGGTTTTGATGATATTTTTTGTTCCGATACAAGTACTCAATGCAGTTTACTATTTCAATCGTTTTAGGAATGTTCTTTATTTGTGAAGTCTATACTAATAATTTTAAGATCAATTATCGACTTTAATTAAATATTTTTGTGGCCCTGAAAAGGACCGTTGGAGTTAATGTTGATTGTTCAATACAAAGAAATTTACTTGGAACTGGTATACTTAGTGACGGCTTTAGTACCTTCACTAACTGCGTGCTTAGCCAATTCTCCAGGAAGTAAAAGGCGAACTGCAGTCTGAATTTCCCGACTAGTAATTGTGGATCGTTTGTTATAGTGGGCCAAACGTGAAGCTTCAGCAGCAATGCGCTCGAATATATCATTCACAAAGCTGTTCATGATGCTCATAGCCTTGGATGAAATACCAGTATCAGGATGAACTTGCTTCAATACTTTATAAATGTAAATAGCATAACTTTCCTTCCTCCTGCGCTTCTTCTTCTTATCGTTCTTAGTTATATTCTTCTGAGCCTTTCCGTCCTTCTTGACCGCTTTTCCGCTAGTTTTTGGTGGCATGATTTCAAATGTAAATTTTCAAATTTTCAATTTTTCGAATTCTCAAATTTGAACTACCCTCGCTCAGAATTTAAGTATTTTTAAAACAGAAATTTCAAGAAATTCTCTCTTCACATTAGGGGATGAAAAAGGTATAAATTCTTGGTGTTTGCCTGTTTTCAACTTAGATCACGTAGATCAACTTAACAATCAAATACTATTGAAATATGTCTGGTCGTGGTAAAGGAGGTAAAGTTAAGGGCAAGGCAAAGTCTCGCTCAAATCGTGCTGGATTACAATTTCCAGTTGGTCGTATTCATCGATTGTTGCGTAAAGGCAACTATGCTGAACGCGTTGGTGCCGGCGCTCCCGTCTACTTAGCTGCTGTAATGGAATATTTGGCAGCTGAAGTTCTTGAATTGGCTGGCAATGCAGCACGCGATAATAAGAAGACAAGAATCATACCCCGTCATTTACAATTGGCCATCCGTAATGACGAAGAATTAAACAAATTGTTGTCTGGTGTTACAATCGCACAAGGTGGTGTATTACCAAACATCCAAGCTGTACTTTTGCCTAAGAAAACAGAAAAGAAGGCTTAAACTATATCTTACAACACTGTTTCTTTCGAAATTTTCGAACAACAACCGTCCTTTTCAGGACGATCAATTTATTTAATTAAAGAAAACATACTTCATTTCAAACAATTATTATTTATATAAAAATTTCTTTTAGAGCGTTTTTCGAATAGCAAAGAAAGAAATAAAGGACAAACACAAAATTTTTATATTAATTTTTATTGAAATTTGGCTGACCATACAACGCTGTTTCGAGTATTACCAAATACTCTTCATCAGTGGTCTTAGGTTGTATGCAATTCTATTAAATTTTACTCAAACATGAATTTTATCTCATATATTTTGGCGCGTAAATGCAGATAACAAAATTACTCAAGTTCCATCTTCATTTCATTTCGGCTTATAGTTTCTTACTCAATTTTACTCACACTCACACTCATATACTCACACTCATTCGGCTTGGAAGTATATGTATGCATTGTAAATATAGTTCTTGAATGTCCTTGGTTTTCGTGTGAACTGTACTGGCAATTTTGTCAGTTACTTTTTTTTTAATACAAAATGAATGCTATAATAATGCAACCCCTAAACATTTCAGTTCACATACCAGTAGGTAGAAATTTTCCCGCCATAATTTTATCTGCTACCAAACGAAAGATATAATTTTAAAAGCATCTGTGTTATTAAAAAAATATCTTTCTCTCTTTGGAACTTATTTTCTGTGTGGTAGGAAACTGAAGGAAACTGATATATATTTTTTTATAGCTTTATTCAATTCAGGTACACATTTAAATACTAAGTGTTACGAGTATAAATAGAATTTCATTATGAGATATCGGTTTTCAATATTGTTTCAGGCTATCTTGCCATGTAAAATCACATTGAGAATGATAGTATAGACAAAAAACTTAAACAATTATTTGTATAATTATTGGAGCTAACAATTAAGTTCTCTATGCATTGTAAACTTTTCTAAGAACCGAAATGTTACATACATCTTTGTTATATTTACTTCTTCTTTATTGAGAAATATCAAATCTTGAAATATTCTCAGACATTTCTATATCTAATACCAGCTTGTCAAAAAAAAAACAATTTTGAATTCCTACATTAAAACATGTTTTTTGAAAATCAAACTAAGAAAAATTTCCAAAGCCTCTTACTTAAATTAAACTTCAGTTTATTTTTGTCTTAAAATCTTAATCTTTTCAGTCAATACAAATATTTCTATAAATTACTGTCGAGTATGTGTTCAAATGAATTATTTATCTCAAATAATAAAAATATTTGGGTCCTGAAAAGGACCATTGGGCAATATATATTGTTATTGCATTGTTAGTTGAATGTTATTAACTTAACCTCCGAAACCGTAGAGGGTGCGACCTTGTCTTTTCAAAGCATATACAACATCCATAGCTGTAACAGTCTTCCTTTTGGCATGTTCTGTATATGTAACTGCATCACGGATCACATTTTCCAGAAATACCTTCAATACACCACGAGTTTCTTCGTAAATCAAACCAGAAATACGCTTAACTCCACCACGGCGAGCCAAACGTCTAATAGCTGGTTTCGTGATACCTTGGATGTTATCACGAAGAACTTTGCGATGACGCTTAGCACCACCTTTTCCCAAACCTTTACCACCTTTACCACGACCAGTCATTTTGAGTTTATAATTTTAGTACAGATAATACTTGTCTATTCAGACTTAAACAGTAAATAAATTCCACACTAGATACGCACAGTATTTATAGAAAAAATGAACAATACAAAAGATATGAGTGACAATGCTTAAATACAACAAATTACTCAAAGGCACTCAAATAATTTAGGGTAGAAATAAACAATGTAAAGGATATGAAGGATATGAAGGATATGAAGGACAATGACTGTTTGAACATGTGAACAGTTGAGATGGATCATAAGAGTTTGTTTTGAAATTTACTCTCTCAACATTTTTTCGTTAAATTAAATTTTATTTAACAATTTGTTTAATTATGGCTCGTACAAAGCAAACTGCTCGTAAATCGACTGGTGGTAAGGCACCACGTAAACAATTGGCTACTAAGGCCGCACGCAAAAGTGCGCCCGCAACTGGCGGTGTAAAAAAACCACATCGTTATCGTCCGGGAACTGTAGCTTTGCGTGAAATTCGTCGCTACCAAAAGAGTACAGAGCTCTTAATTCGCAAACTGCCATTCCAGCGTTTAGTCCGTGAAATTGCACAGGATTTCAAAACTGATTTACGTTTCCAGAGTTCTGCTGTAATGGCTCTGCAAGAAGCTAGCGAAGCATACTTGGTGGGACTTTTTGAAGACACTAACTTATGCGCTATTCATGCTAAACGCGTAACCATTATGCCAAAAGATATTCAATTGGCGAGACGTATTCGTGGAGAACGTGCTTAAGAAGCACTTTTAAAAAAATTTTTAAAAATCGGTCCTTTTCAGGACCAAAATTAATTAAAGAAAAGAGATAGTTAATAGTCATATTCAAATTGATAATACTCAGACGAAATGAATAAAAGCAATCGAAATTCTTTGTAATTTAACTTTTCGTTTATAGTATTTATATATGTTTGTAACACTGTATTTAAATTTCACACCTGGTTACTAGTACTAACCATAAGATCATAACGGGTAATTACTTGGGACCAAGTGGAGTTTGGGCATAAGATCGCCCATGTTATTGAAATTTAGTAGTTATTTTGCTTTGTTGCTTGTTCAAATTATTAACTTAATATAACAATTGAAGGACTTGTATTAAATTCTTAGTACTATAAAGAGATGAAGTTTCACTTTTCACGCTGTGGCTTTCGATTAAGATCGACCAGTAGACACAGTACAAAGTTTTGAATTTATTTCATCTAATAGATAAATAGATTATAATAAAAAAAATTTTGAAATATTACGTAAATGTGAGAACAGAAACAGCATATACTGACTTGAGAAGCTATCTAATAGTTTAAAGAGCTACATCCAAAAAAAAAACACAAATACCATGGATAATATAAAGTTATAGGCATACATGAAGAAGAGTAAATGTGCTAATTTGATGATGAGGTTTAAGTAAGTAATTCAAACGGCTTTATTTTTCATATTTCGAATCCTGTCGATTTAGAATCAAATTTGGAAATGGAAAGCTTTTCATTTGTTAACGATGTCTTGTCAAAGTTGTCAAAACATTTAAAAACTCAAATATTTTACAAATACTCTGTTCTAATTTGATGATCTTCTGTTAAACTATTATAAACTCTGTCAGAACAATTCTTAATAATAACGAAACCAACCGACTTCTATTATCTGACAATAGATAAAAACTGCAATTTTGTTTAACATATATAGTTATAGGTCAGTGATGACACCATATACCTCGGTATCATTATTTCTAAATAATTTATTAGGTAAGGTTTTTTTTGAATATACCATATTGTTAATTTTTATTTGAGAATTGTGACTCTCTGTATTTTAATTGAAACCTAATAACTATGCTATAATCAGAGTGAACTAAGTTCTCTAATTTTTTGGTTTTGATGATATTTTTTGTTGCGATACAAGTACTCAATGCAGTTTACTATTTCAATCGTTTTAGGAATGTTCTTTATTTGTGAAGTCTATACTAATAATTTTAAGATCAATTATCGACTTTAATTAAATATTTTTGTGGCCCTGAAAAGGACCGTTGGAGTTAATGTTGATTGTTCAATACAAAGAAATTTACTTGGAACTGGTATACTTAGTGACGGCTTTAGTACCTTCACTAACTGCGTGCTTAGCCAATTCTCCAGGAAGTAAAAGGCGAACTGCAGTCTGAATTTCCCGACTAGTAATTGTGGATCGTTTGTTATAGTGGGCCAAACGTGAAGCTTCAGCAGCAATGCGTTCGAATATATCATTCACAAAGCTGTTCATGATGCTCATAGCCTTGGATGAAATACCAGTATCAGGATGAACTTGCTTCAATACTTTATAAATGTAAATAGCATAACTTTCCTTCCTCCTGCGCTTCTTCTTCTTATCGTTCTTAGTTATATTCTTCTGAGCCTTTCCGTCCTTCTTGACCGCTTTTCCGCTAGTTTTTGGTGGCATGATTTCAAATGTAAATTTTCAAATTTTCAATTTTTCGAATTCTCAAATTTGAACTACCCTCGCTCAGAATTTAAGTATTTTTAAAACAGAAATTTCAAGAAATTCTCTCTTCACATTAGGGGATGAAAAAGGTATAAATTCTTGGTGTTTGCCTGTTTTCAACTTAGATCACGTAGATCAACTTAACAATCAAATACTATTGAAATATGTCTGGTCGTGGTAAAGGAGGTAAAGTTAAGGGCAAGGCAAAGTCTCGCTCAAATCGTGCTGGATTACAATTTCCAGTTGGTCGTATTCATCGATTGTTGCGTAAAGGCAACTATGCTGAACGCGTTGGTGCCGGCGCTCCCGTCTACTTAGCTGCTGTAATGGAATATTTGGCAGCTGAAGTTCTTGAATTGGCTGGCAATGCAGCACGCGATAATAAGAAGACAAGAATCATACCCCGTCATTTACAATTGGCCATCCGTAATGACGAAGAATTAAACAAATTGTTGTCTGGTGTTACAATCGCACAAGGTGGTGTATTACCAAACATCCAAGCTGTACTTTTGCCTAAGAAAACAGAAAAGAAGGCTTAAACTATATCTTACAACACTATTTCTTTCGAAATTTTCGAACAACAACCGTCCTTTTCAGGACGATCAATTTATTTAATTAAAGAAAACATACTTCATTTCAAACAATTATTATTTATATAAAAATTTCTTTTAGAGCGTTTTTCGAATAGCAAAGAAAGAAATAAAGGACAAACACAAAATTTTTATATTAATTTTTATTGAAATTTGGCTGACCATACAACGCTGTTTCGAGTATTACCAAATACTCTTCATCAGTGGTCTTAGGTTGTATGCAATTCTATTAAATTTTACTCAAACATGGATTTTATCTCATATATTTTGGCGCGTAAATGCAGATAACAAAATTACTCAAGTTCCATCTTCATTTCATTTCGGCTTATAGTTTCTTACTCAATTTTACTCACACTCACACTCATATACTTACACTCATTCGGCTTGGAAGTATATGTATGCATTGTAAATATAGTTCTTGAATGTCCTTGGTTTTCGTGTGAACTGTACTGGCAATTTTGTCAGTTACTTTTTTTTTAATACAAAATGAATGCTATAATAATGCAACCCCTAAACATTTCAGTTCACATACCAGTAGGTAGAAATTTTCCCGCCATAATTTTAACTGCTACCAAACGAAAGATATAATTTTAAAAGCATCTGTGTTATTAAAAAAATATCTTTCTCTCTTTGGAACTTATTTTCTGTGTGGTAAACTGAAGGAAACTGATATATATTTTTTTATAGCTTTATTCAATTCAGGTACACATTTAAATACTAAGTGTTACGAGTATAAATGGAATTTCATTATGAGATATTGGTTTTCAATATTGTTTCAGGCCATGTTGCCATGTAAAATCACATTGAGAATGATAGTATAGACAAAAAACTTAAACAATTATTTGTATAATTATTGGAACTAACAATTAAGTTCTCTATGCATTGTAAACTTTTCTAAGAACCGAAATGTTACATACATCTTTGTTATATTTACTTCTTCTTTATTGAGAAATATCAAATCTTGAAATATTCTCAGACATTTCTATATCTAATACCAGCTTGTCAAAAAAAAAACAATTTTGAATTTCTACATTAAAACATGTTTTTTGAAAATCAAAGTGAGAAAAATTTCCAAAGCCTCTTACTTAAATTAAACTTCAGTTTATTTTTGTTTTAAAATCTTAATCTTTTCAGTCAATACAAATATTTCTATAAATTACTGTCGAGTATGTGTTCAAATGAATTATTTATCTCAAATAATAAAAATATTTGGGTCCTGAAAAGGACCATTGGGCAATATATATTGTTATTGCATTGTTAGTTGAATGTTATTAACTTAACCTCCGAAACCGTAGAGGGTGCGACCTTGTCTTTTCAAAGCATATACAACATCCATAGCTGTAACAGTCTTCCTTTTGGCATGTTCTGTATATGTAACTGCATCACGGATCACATTTTCCAGAAATACCTTCAATACACCACGAGTTTCTTCGTAAATCAAGCCAGAAATACGCTTTACTCCACCACGGCGGGCCAAACGTCTAATAGCTGGTTTCGTGATACCTTGGATGTTATCACGAAGAACTTTGCGATGACGCTTAGCACCACCTTTTCCCAAACCTTTACCACCTTTACCACGACCAGTCATTTTGAGTTTATAATTTTAGTACAGATAATACTTGTCTATTCAGACTTAAACAGTAAATAAATTCCACACTAGATACGCACAGTATTTATAGAAAAAATGAACAATAGAAAAAGGTTTGAGTGAAAATGCTTAAATACAACAAATTACTCAAAGGCACTCAAATAATTTAGGGTAGAAATAAACAATGTAAAGGATATGAAGGATATGAAGGACAATGACTGTTTGAACATGTGAACAGTTGAGATGGATCATAAGAGTTTGTTTTGAAATTTACTCTCTCAACATTTTTTCGTTAAATTAAATTTTATTTAACAATTTGTTTAATTATGGCTCGTACAAAGCAAACTGCTCGTAAATCGACTGGTGGTAAGGCACCACGTAAACAATTGGCTACTAAGGCCGCACGCAAAAGTGCGCCCGCAACTGGCGGTGTAAAAAAACCACATCGTTATCGTCCGGGAACTGTAGCTTTGCGTGAAATTCGTCGCTACCAAAAGAGTACAGAGCTCTTAATTCGCAAACTGCCATTCCAGCGTTTAGTCCGTGAAATTGCACAGGATTTCAAAACTGATTTACGTTTCCAGAGTTCTGCTGTAATGGCTCTGCAAGAAGCTAGCGAAGCATACTTGGTGGGACTTTTTGAAGACACTAACTTATGCGCTATTCATGCTAAACGCGTAACCATTATGCCAAAAGATATTCAATTGGCGAGACGTATTCGTGGAGAACGTGCTTAAGAAGCACTTTTAAAAAAATTTTTAAAAATCGGTCCTTTTCAGGACCAAAATTAATTAAAGAAAAGAGATAGTTAATAGTCATATTCAAATTGATAATACTCAGACGAAATGAATAAAAGCAATCGAAATTCTTTGTAATTTAACTTTTCGTTTATAGTATTTATATATGTTTGTAACACTGTATTTAAATTTCACACCTGGTTACTAGTATTAACCATAAGATCATAACGGGTAATTACTTGGGACCAAGTGGAGTTTGGGCATAAGATCGCCGATGTTATTGAAATTTAGTAGTTATTTTGCTTTGTTGCTTGTTCAAATTATTAACTTAATATAACAATTGAAGGACTTGTATTAAATTCTTATTACTATAAAGAGATGAAGTTTCACTTTTCACGCTGTGGCTTTCGATTAAGATCGACCAGTGGACACAGTACAAAGTTTTGAATTTATTTCATCTAATAGATAAATAGATTATAATAAAAAAAATTTTGAAAGATTACGTAAATGTGAGAACAGAAACAGCATATACTGACTTGAGAAGCTATCTAATAGTTTAAAGAGCTACATCCAAAAAAAAAACACAAATACCATGGATAATATAAAGTTATAGGCATACATGAAGAAGAGTAAATGTGCTAATTTGATGATGAGGTTTAAGTTAGTAATTCAAACGGCTTTATTTTTCATATTTCGAATCCTGTCGATTTAGAATCAAATTTGGAAATGGAAAGCTTTTCATTTGTTAACGATGTCTTGTCAAAGTTGTCAAAACATTTAAAAACTCAAATATTTTACAAATACTCTGTTCTAATTTGATGATCTTCTGTTAAACTATTATAAACTCTGTCAGAACAATTCTTAATAATAACGAAACCAAATCCGATTTCTATTATCTGACAATAGATAAAAACTGCAATTTTGTTTAACATATATAGTTATAGGTCAGTGATGACACCATATTCCTCGGCATCATTATTTCTAAATAAATTATTAGGTAAGGTTTTTTTTGAATATACCATATTGTTAATTTTTCTTTGAGAATTGTGACTCTCTGTATTTTAATTGAAACCTAATAACTATGCTATAATCAGAGTGAACTAAGTTCTCTAATTTTTTGGTTTTGATGATATTTTTTGTTCCGATACAAGTACTCAATGCAGTTTACTATTTCAATCGTTTTAGGAATGTTCTTTATTTGTGAAGTCTATACTAATAATTTTAAGATCAATTATCGACTTTAATTAAATATTTTTGTGGCCCTGAAAAGGACCGTTGGAGTTAATGTTGATTGTTCAATACAAAGAAATTTACTTGGAACTGGTATACTTAGTGACGGCTTTAGTACCTTCACTAACTGCGTGCTTAGCCAATTCTCCAGGAAGTAAAAGGCGAACTGCAGTCTGAATTTCCCG
>NW_024032207.1:0-11416 GCF_002237135.1 Teleopsis dalmanni | reverse complement strand
CGACATAGCATGATCAACGACACAACGGCAAGGCAGTTATATTCATGTCCACAATATGATGTACTCTCGTATCTTCGTCAAAGGACCACACAGGCAAGCGTCATCGACCAGGTCAGAAAATGGGCGATCCGGTATGATGACAACAGCGATCCATTGACGTTTATCGAGCGATTGGAGGAATTAGCGAATCTGTATGCCATATCAACGAACATGTTGCCTCGTACAATGCCCCTGTTACTAGATGGACAAGGTTTGGTGTGGTTTAGATACAATAAGAAAGACTGGAGTCACTGGGAAGCGTTCAAGAGAGATTTTCTGAAATTCTTTCTACCACATCAATATTTCGAGCGATTGGAGGACGAACTGAGAAATCGATTGCAGAAACCAGGAGAGACGTTTAAAATGTATCTTTTGGAACTACAAAAACTAATGCGACACGCAGGTTTAAATCAAGAGTCACAATTAGAACGAGTATATCGCAACATGAGTACAGAGTACCAAATATACATCAAACGTCGGAATTTCACTTGTCTAAAGGAATTAATAACACCAGCTGAGGACTTCGAAGAATTACGCGAAGAGCAGAATGAAGTAAGTCGAGCACGAGATAGCGAGGTAATCTTCGGGCGCGTAGCAGTGGAATGTGCACGACCGCTGATAATACAGAAGACCATGAGACGCATAGCCAATACTCCGAAATGTGATAAAGTCATTCATAGTCCAGTCTCCAAGTCACCTTTCCGCAACCAGCAGCAACACCAGCCAATCGCCAAGCAAACACCTGCAGAAACATCTAGAATTGTTACTTCAACTACTGCAGCAAGCATACCAACACAAAATATGCGACATCGGAATGACGCGGAACAACATCATGTATCACCGCAAAATCGCAAACTAATCCCAGGAAATCCAAAAATAATTAAGCAACAGCGAGTTCCACAAGAGCAAGAAACATTACAAGTACAATTGAAACAAATGCAACAAAAGCAAGATCCGAATTCTATCAGGCTGCAAATACAAGTACAACAAGAACAAAGTCCTAAAGTCAAAAAAATGTCAACAGAATCTAATCACCAGCGAGTAATACGAAATCAAGAAACATTGCAAGTTCAATTAGAACAAATGCAACAAGAGCATCATTCGAGACCTATCAAAGTGCAAGTACCAGAAGTACAACAAGAACAAAGTCCTAAAGTCAAAGAAATGTCAGCAGAGTATTGTCAACCACGAGTCATACAAAAACAGGAAATATTACAAGTTCAAATGAAGCAAGTAGCGCAGCAAAAAGATCCGAGACCTAATAGTGTACAAAAGGCGCAACGACACCGAGATCCAAGTCCCATCATGGTAGCACCTGATGTAAAACAACTTCAAGCTACACAAGAACGAGCAGCACAGCACCAAGATCTAAAACATATCAAAAAGCAAATACCAGAAATACCACGACAACCAAATCCTAAATTCAACGAAATGCCAGCAGAATTTGGGCAACAGCAAGATAAACATGAGCACGTGGCACAACAGCAAGATTCAAGACCTAGTAATATTGAAGAAGTACAACGACACCGAAGTTCAAGCCCTATCAATGTAACGCCAGGTCCAGATGGAAAACAGCTACTAGATACCCCAGAGCACGCAGTACAAGAAGTGTTTAACATCTCGCAAGAACAAGCACCGTCAAAGACTTCGCTAATACCATGGAAGCAAAAGGATAAAATTATCAAAACGAGTTCGACAAAAGGTCAAAAATATGATGAAATACTTAGTCTTACCAAATTATTACCATTAACACAACTACCACAACAAACGGAAAATAGTCCCACTCACCTAAAGGAAAAAACAATCCGTCTTCTAAAACAAGTAGGAGTATGTTACGAGTATCACGCATCGCAAAATCCACCTAGTATTCAAAATCGACAGCAACAAGTGAAACAGCGAAGTGCATTTCAACAAAACGATCACCACACCAAAGAGCAACACGACTTCTATAAAATATATAAGAGTCCAAAGCAACGTCACAGAAATCACGCTGACAGGTAACGGTTCAAGGCGACATGGGACGGCAAGACTCGACTGATTCGTATTGCCAGAAATGGAGATATCCGCATTGATATCCTCTCGTAAAGGAAGGAGGGAGTGTAACGAATTAAAATTTTTGCAGTTTAAATTGTTACAACTACCTACATAACTTCCGCACATACTTAAAGTCACTAAATCGAAGGCGCCTGTAACAAAACAATTTGTTAATAAATACAAAAACTATTAACTCAACCAACTCACGGAATTTCCATTGCCACCAACATCAACAGAACGTGTACAATTGGCAAAGTCTGAAAGTACATAAAATTAAATTTGATGTTATGCAAGAATGTTATACATACCTTGAACCACTCTTTTAAATATTTATTTTAATTAATATAGTTCAAACTATGCTAAATATGTAAATTTAAATTAGTTGTCGCGAACCACATTATCACTCGTAGAAAAATAACCAAAACAAAATTAGAGAAAATAAGAAATGTCATTGTCATGTGTTTTGTACATTTTCGGTTGATCGTAAAAATGTTGCAGCGGATAATAAAAGGGAAAAAAAGCTGCGAGTGCAGTTTAAAGCTTTCAGAAGCCTGGAAAGAAAACAACAGAATACCTGATGAGGGGAAATGTTGGGGGCATTGACCGAACAACGGCTAGCGAAAAAGTCCGTTCGACGCAGTTAGAAAAAAGGAGAATAAAAGGCGCAGGCGGAGGAGTTTCTGTCTCTTGGCTCGTGTTTATGTTGAACGCAACGCATCGTACCCGTGACGTTAATTACCTGGTTTTTTTTTAAATAAATAAAAAGTTTTTCTTTGCATTGCAAGTAGCGGGTTTGTGTTAATAGATCAGATACAAAGCGCTTAAGTGTTTTTTTTTTATAAAAACTAAAACTATTTTAATATAAAATTAACAAGTTGAAATAAAATTATCAAAATTGTGTAATTTTTTTGTAATATATAAAGGAACAAAAATTGAAATAGTTTATCGACACGGCGCGAAGCGGCCGTGTACAAAAGTACAAAAGAAATAATCGACGGCTTTAACAGTGGTCAATTAAAAGATTTTGTACTCGTGCTAGTACGTACGTATAAACGTGTTGACACCACAAGCAAAAGACGTGGCGCGGCTTGGGTGTCCCTCTCCCCGATACGTGGCAAAGCATAAATTGATCGGTGTTTCTTTATAATCATCGCTGGACGTTGTAAGCAGTGGGATATTACGCCCTGAAGTACCAGAAGGGGTAAGACTTATCTATAAAATGCAGTGCAGGTTTTCGCGTAAGTAACTTCAATGTATAAGCGCAAATTTACAAGTTATTTTATTTAAATCGAACGAATCGCTTCAAAATTAACAAATTCCAAATTGTATAATTGAATATCTACAAATTTTATTCATTTAAATGGAAATGAGAAAAGTAACAACAATGCAGTCACAATCGTAAAGGCTTCAAGTTAAGCGCATAGGAGTATAAACTTTCTAAACTCAACAAGCTCATGAATTATTAGTTCTTATGAAGTAGAATTTATATATTAAAAAAAAAAAATGTATTCTGTTATATGCAAACATAATCTTAATTAATTATAAAGTGTAACATTAAGAATTTAATTACTTAATCCACATTTAAGGAATGTAAAAAAATATTACATAAAATTCTAAGTAAAATATCAAAGTAATCTTCACACGACTACGCTTAATGGAAATTCTTCTTCCCTTATATGTTTATTTGAAAATATTTTATGAATTTTTATGAATTTTGTTGTATTTAAGTGAACACGAAATTGCATTTATAAAACTTTAAACTTAAAATATGATTAATTAATTTTGTTTTTTTTTTTAAATTGAAAACAGTTAAATATTATTTGCTTATTATTATCTACGAGTATTTGTAAAGATATTATTTGATAATTTGTTTTTCCTTTAAAATACATTTATTGTTATACATATATTACAAATTGTTCAATAAAGAAAAAAAACTTGAATTCTAAAATAATTAATTTGTTGTACGGCATCTTACTTCGACGGTGGAAATTACATTAGTTGAACGCTGGGTCCCCGCGAATATAAATTTTCTTGTAAGACCTTGGACTAGGCTGAGCACTACCCCGGCTAGGAAAAATTAGGTTCATTACATCTTGTTGTCATTTCTCATGACCATAATATCTAAGAAAGGAATTTTTCTATCCTTTTCAATTTCATATGTAAATTGAATGTGTGGATTCACATTGTTAAAAGCTGTAACCGTATTATTAACTTCGTCTTTGGGTATTGCAAATAACGTTTCATCAACATAATACATAGCCAATGTCACTTCAAATGGTAATTTATTTAAAACTGTTGATATTATAAACTCCATAATGAAGTTAGCTAGTGATGGTGATGCCGGATTTCCCATTGATGTACCGTCCAATTGATGAATAATTTTATTATTGAATTTAAAAAAGCTATTGTTAAAAATAAATAAAATTATTTCTATGAATATGTCTTTTGGAATTGTCGTAAAACAACTTATAAAACACCAGTATTTTTTAATCATTTCTACCATCAAGGTTTTGGGAATGTTAGAAAACAGGGATATTACATCTAATGATATTAATATGTATCCATCTGGAATATTCGTTTTCTTTAAAATCTCAATTGCTTCGAATGAGTTTTTAATATTCCGGTGGAAAGTGGAACATATTTTTGAGAAGATTTTATGAATAAATGTAGATAAGTTGTATGTAGGTGAGTTAATGTTACTAATCACAGGTCTATAAGCTATTTTTCCTACTTTATGAGTTTTTCTGAGACCATATGCTTTGGGGCATATACTGTTATGTTTTTTTAATTGATACACCTCGGTTTTTTCAATGATTCCCGCTTTTGATAGTGAATCAATAATTGCATTACTTTTAGTCTCAATTGATGTGGTAGGATCTATATTTACAACTTCATACTTATTTTCATCACTAAATATCTCTGTCATATATTGGAAATATTCTTCCTTATATAAAATGACAGTAGAATTTCCCTTATCTGCTCTTGTTACAAAAATGTTGTTGTTATCATGTAAAAATTTTTTCGTAGCATTTATGTCTGTTTTCATACTATTGGCAAAGAAGATAAAGAAAAGAAACTGAGAGGAAATTTTGAATAATGGTGCCTCTTTGTGTAATATTGCAAAGAAAATCTCTTTTACTTATTTACCATACCAGAATTGTCAAATATTAAAAACGGTGTGGGTTATAACTTAAATATTTACTACATTTGTGGTTGCATATTAGCATGTAGCCATTTCTTCTAATTAGAAGAAATAGTATAAATTATTGTTCTTGGAAAATCCATTGTATATATTAATACGATTATAATGAGTAAATATAGGCATGATTTTTTATATCAGTTTTACTTCAATTTACATAAAAGTTTTAAATGCGCTATATGAATCAAATATAAATAAAGAATTGGTAAACTAAAATCAATAGTAAATATAAAGTAGCTATTATTGATATATGTAAATATGTATATATAATTAGTCATGAAATTGTTTTAATAAAGTTAAAAAAATTGTATCGCATTTATTAAAATAAAAGTTCTTTTAATCATGTTGCACATATACGTACTATATTTATATATATGCTGAGCATCTAATAGAACA
Organism: Teleopsis dalmanni; assembly: GCF_002237135.1. Lineage (NCBI taxonomy): Eukaryota > Metazoa > Arthropoda > Insecta > Diptera > Diopsidae > Teleopsis > Teleopsis dalmanni. The sequence goes on along the minus strand of NW_024032207.1, from coordinate 5,748 downwards.
GTTAGTATGTGTTCAAACATTTCGAGTATTAGGTTGCATTGTTTTAATATTTTGTTTTAAAAAGATTAATATTAATATAATTTTTTAAAATTCAAAAAAAGTTTGGTATATTGTAATACAATTTTTGCTTGTGCATCAAATTTTTTCAATATAGAAAATCGTAAAAATGTATATACTGTTTACTACTACATATTGTTTGTAGTTTTAAGCAATCCTTTATTTATATTTGATTCATATAGCGCATTAAAAACTTTTATGTAAATTGAAGTAAAACTGATATAAAAAATCATGCCTATATTTACTCATTATAATCGTATTAATATATACAATGGATTTTCCAAGAACAATAATTTATACTATTTCTTCTAATTAGAAGAAATGGCTACATGCTAATATGCAACCACAAATGTAGTAAATATTTAAGTTATAACCCACACCGTTTTTAATATTTGACAATTTCTGGTATGGTAAATAAGTAAAAGAGATTTTCTTTGCAATATTACACAAAGAGGCACCATTATTCAAAATTTCCTCTCAGTTTCTTTTCTTTATCTTCTTTGCCAATAGTATGAAAAAAGGCATAAATGCTACGAAAAAATTTTTACATGATAACAACAACATTTTTGTAACAAGAGCAGATAAGGGAAATTCTACTGTCATTTTATATAAGGAAGAATATTTCCAATATATGACAGAGATATTTAGTGATGAAAATAAGTATGAAGTTGTAAATATAGATCCTACCACATCAATTGAGACTAAAAGTAATGCAATTATTGATTCACTATCAAAAGCGGGAATCATTGAAAAAACCGAGGTGTATCAATTAAAAAAACATAACAGTATATGCCCCAAAGCATATGGTCTCAGAAAAACTCATAAAGTAGGAAAAATAGCTTATAGACCTGTGATTAGTAACATTAACTCACCTACATACAACTTATCTACATTTATTCATAAAATCTTCTCAAAAATATGTTCCACTTTCCACCGGAATATTAAAAACTCATTCGAAGCAATTGAGATTTTAAAGAAAACGAATATTCCAGATGGATACATATTAATATCATTAGATGTAATATCCCTGTTTTCTAACATTCCCAAAACCTTGATGGTAGAAATGATTAAAAAATACTGGTGTTTTATAAGTTGTTTTACGACAATTCCAAAAGACATATTCATAGAAATAATTTTATTTATTTTTAACAATAGCTTTTTTAAATTCAATAATAAAATTATTCATCAATTGGACGGTACATCAATGGGAAATCCGGCATCACCATCACTAGCTAACTTCATTATGGAGTTTATAATATCAACAGTTTTAAATAAATTACCATTTGAAGTGACATTGGCTATGTATTATGTTGATGAAACGTTATTTGCAATACCCAAAGACGAAGTTAATAATACGGTTACAGCTTTTAACAATGTGAATCCACACATTCAATTTACATATGAAATTGAAAAGGATAGAAAAATTCCTTTCTTAGATATTATGGTCATGAGAAATGACAACAAGATGTAATGAACCTAATTTTTCCTAGCCGGGGTAGTGCTCAGCCTAGTCCAAGGTCTTACAAGAAAATTTATATTCGCGGGGACCCAGCGTTCAACTAATGTAATTTCCACCGTCGAAGTAAGATGCCGTACAACAAATTAATTATTTTAGAATTCAAGTTTTTTTTCTTTATTGAACAATTTGTAATATATGTATAACAATAAATGTATTTTAAAGGAAAAACAAATTATCAAATAATATCTTTACAAATACTCGTAGATAATAATAAGCAAATAATATTTAACTGTTTTCAATTTAAAAAAAAAAACAAAATTAATTAATCATATTTTAAGTTTAAAGTTTTATAAATGCAATTTCGTGTTCACTTAAATACAACAAAATTCATAAAAATTCATAAAATATTTTCAAATAAACATATAAGGGAAGAAGAATTTCCATTAAGCGTAGTCGTGTGAAGATTACTTTGATATTTTACTTAGAATTTTATGTAATATTTTTTTACATTCCTTAAATGTGGATTAAGTAATTAAATTCTTAATGTTACACTTTATAATTAATTAAGATTATGTTTGCATATAACAGAATACATTTTTTTTTTTTTAATATATAAATTCTACTTCATAAGAACTAATAATTCATGAGCTTGTTGAGTTTAGAAAGTTTATACTCCTATGCGCTTAACTTGAAGCCTTTACGATTGTGACTGCATTGTTGTTACTTTTCTCATTTCCATTTAAATGAATAAAATTTGTAGATATTCAATTATACAATTTGGAATTTGTTAATTTTGAAGCGATTCGTTCGATTTAAATAAAATAACTTGTAAATTTGCGCTTATACATTGAAGTTACTTACGCGAAAACCTGCACTGCATTTTATAGATAAGTCTTACCCCTTCTGGTACTTCAGGGCGTAATATCCCACTGCTTACAACGTCCAGCGATGATTATAAAGAAACACCGATCAATTTATGCTTTGCCACGTATCGGGGAGAGGGACACCCAAGCCGCGCCACGTCTTTTGCTTGTGGTGTCAACACGTTTATACGTACGTACTAGCACGAGTACAAAATCTTTTAATTGACCACTGTTAAAGCCGTCGATTATTTCTTTTGTACTTTTGTACACGGCCGCTTCGCGCCGTGTCGATAAACTATTTCAATTTTTGTTCCTTTATATATTACAAAAAAATTACACAATTTTGATAATTTTATTTCAACTTGTTAATTTTATATTAAAATAGTTTTAGTTTTTATAAAAAAAAAACACTTAAGCGCTTTGTATCTGATCTATTAACACAAACCCGCTACTTGCAATGCAAAGAAAAACTTTTTATTTATTTAAAAAAAAACCAGGTAATTAACGTCACGGGTACGATGCGTTGCGTTCAACATAAACACGAGCCAAGAGACAGAAACTCCTCCGCCTGCGCCTTTTATTCTCCTTTTTTTCTAACTGCGTCGAGCGGACTTTTTCGCTAGCCGTTGTTCGGTCAATGCCCCCAACATTTCCCCTCATCAGGTATTCTGTTGTTTTCTTTCCAGGCTTCTGAAAGCTTTAAACTGCACTCGCAGCTTTTTTTCCCTTTTATTATCCGCTGCAACATTTTTACGATCAACCGAAAATGTACAAAACACATGACAATGACATTTCTTATTTTCTCTAATTTTGTTTTGGTTATTTTTCTACGAGTGATAATGTGGTTCGCGACAACTAATTTAAATTTATTTAGCATAGTTTGAACTATATTAATTAAAATAAATATTTAAAAGAGTGGTTCAAGGTATGTATAACATTCTTGCATAACATCAAATTTAATTTTATGTACTTTCAGACTTTGCCAATTGTACACGTTCTGTTGATGTTGGTGGCAATGGAAATTCCGTGAGTTGGTTGAGTTAATAGTTTTTGTATTTATTAACAAATTGTTTTGTTACAGGCGCCTTCGATTTAGTGACTTTAAGTATGTGCGGAAGTTATGTAGGTAGTTGTAACAATTTAAACTGCAAAAATTTTAATTCGTTACACTCCCTCCTTCCTTTACGAGAGGATATCAATGCGGATATCTCCATTTCTGGCAATACGAATCAGTCGAGTCTTGCCGTCCCATGTCGCCTTGAACCGTTACCTGTCAGCGTGATTTCTGTGACGTTGCTTTGGACTCTTATATATTTTATAGAAGTCGTGTTGCTCTTTGGTGTGGTGATCGTTTTGTTGAAATGCACTTCGCTGTTTCACTTGTTGCTGTCGATTTTGAATACTAGGTGGATTTTGCGATGCGTGATACTCGTAACATACTCCTACTTGTTTTAGAAGACGGATTGTTTTTTCCTTTAGGTGAGTGGGACTATTTTCCGTTTGTTGTGGTAGTTGTGTTAATGGTAATAATTTGGTAAGACTAAGTATTTCATCATATTTTTGACCTTTTGTCGAACTCGTTTTGATAATTTTATCCTTTTGCTTCCATGGTATTAGCGAAGTCTTTGACGGTGCTTGTTCTTGCGAGATGTTAAACACTTCTTGTACTGCGTGCTCTGGGGTATCTAGTAGCTGTTTTCCATCTGGACCTGGCGTTACATTGATAGGGCTTGAACTTCGGTGTCGTTGTACTTCTTCAATATTACTAGGTCTTGAATCTTGCTGTTGTGCCACGTGCTCATGTTTATCTTGCTGTTGCCCAAATTCTGCTGGCATTTCGTTGAATTTAGGATTTGGTTGTCGTGGTATTTCTGGTATTTGCTTTTTGATATGTTTTAGATCTTGGTGCTGTGCTGCTCGTTCTTGTGTAGCTTGAAGTTGTTTTACATCAGGTGCTACCATGATGGGACTTGGATCTCGGTGTCGTTGCGCCTTTTGTACACTATTAGGTCTCGGATCTTTTTGCTGCGCTACTTGCTTCATTTGAACTTGTAATATTTCCTGTTTTTGTATGACTCGTGGTTGACAATACTCTGCTGACATTTCTTTGACTTTAGGACTTTGTTCTTGTTGTACTTCTGGTACTTGCACTTTGATAGGTCTCGAATGATGCTCTTGTTGCATTTGTTCTAATTGAACTTGCAATGTTTCTTGATTTCGTATTACTCGCTGGTGATTAGATTCTGTTGACATTTTTTTGACTTTAGGACTTTGTTCTTGTTGTACTTGTATTTGCAGCCTGATAGAATTCGGATCTTGCTTTTGTTGCATTTGTTTCAATTGTACTTGTAATGTTTCTTGCTCTTGTGGAACTCGCTGTTGCTTAATTATTTTTGGATTTCCTGGGATTAGTTTGCGATTTTGCGGTGATACATGATGTTGTTCCGCGTCATTCCGATGTCGCATATTTTGTGTTGGTATGCTTGCTGCAGTAGTTGAAGTAACAATTCTAGATGTTTCTGCAGGTGTTTGCTTGGCGATTGGCTGGTGTTGCTGCTGGTTGCGGAAAGGTGACTTGGAGACTGGACTATGAATGACTTTATCACATTTCGGAGTATTGGCTATGCGTCTCATGGTCTTCTGTATTATCAGCGGTCGTGCACATTCCACTGCTACGCGCCCGAAGATTACCTCGCTATCTCGTGCTCGACTTACTTCATTCTGCTCTTCGCGTAATTCTTCGAAGTCCTCAGCTGGTGTTATTAATTCCTTTAGACAAGTGAAATTCCGACGTTTGATGTATATTTGGTACTCTGTACTCATGTTGCGATATACTCGTTCTAATTGTGACTCTTGATTTAAACCTGCGTGTCGCATTAGTTTTTGTAGTTCCAAAAGATACATTTTAAACGTCTCTCCTGGTTTCTGCAATCGATTTCTCAGTTCGTCCTCCAATCGCTCGAAATATTGATGTGGTAGAAAAAATTTCAGAAAATCTCTCTTGAACGCTTCCCAGTGATTCCAGTCTTTCTTATTGTATCTAAACCACACCAAACCTTGTCCATCTAGTAACAGGGGCATTGTTCGAGGCAACATGTTCGTTGATATGGCATACAGATCCGCTAATTCTTCCAATCGCTCGATAAACGTCAATGGATCGCTGTTGTCATCATACCGGATCGCCCATTTTCTGACCTGGTCGATGACGCTTGCCTGTGAGTTCCTTTGAGGAAGATACGAGTGTACATCATATTGTGGATGTGTATATAACTGCCTTGCCGTTGTGTCGTTGATCATGCTATGTCGTTCTGATGTTTCACTGTATTCTCTGTCGCGTGTATATTTCATGTTGCTTTCCCTGTGTTACGC
>NW_024032206.1:0-11417 GCF_002237135.1 Teleopsis dalmanni | reverse complement strand
AATCATTGATAATTATGAATACCCTAGCTCAATAGCATATATTTTACTTTTTTGAGATTCGCCAAATTATTGTCAATTTCTATAAATAAACCAATAAAGAAAAAAAAAACTTAAGATATTTGATAAATATTTACATTTCTGATCTCCACATGGTATATAATTTTTTTGGAAATACTAAATATTAATAAAATATAGAATATTCCCACAAGGTTTTTATAAATCGACGTGGTTGGGTATTGATTTCCCCATTGTGTATAAATTGTTGTGTATTTTTCATGGGTGTGAACCCCATTGTTTCCCCTCTTCCTATTTTTGAGTTTCTGGAAGTGCTGAATATCCAATATTCGTTCTATGTTTTCAGAATTCTATGTAGCCGGCTGTCGATTTTTCAATCATGATTTGTACATGCTATATTTCTTTCATTGGTGCGGGCTCCATATTAACTATTAACTATTTGAATTTTGAAGTATTAAGTATATTGCCTTTATTTATAATTAAAAGTCTTCATTTATCGATTTCAAAAACTTTAATAATCCTTGAACCAAAGAATCACCAGCCAAATTTAATTTATTATTTTCGAAGCATATTATTACGAACGAACAATAAATTTTCAACTTGTCACGAATATTTAAAAAATGACAAAATCAAACGCATGCATAATGTATATATATATAATTCTCTTTAACTTTTAAGAGTTGAGTGTCTGTTAAATTAAAAGAGCTTGAGTGATCATTAAAAGTATTAGCGTCAAGCAATATTATTATAGAGAACCCCAAGGATTATAATATTCTATAATTGAAAGACGAAACTGACATTCTGCCTTCCATCATAATTATCTAAAGAGCTTAGTATTATAGAGCGGCCATTAAAAGTATTTATATCAAACATTTGCAGTAAATTTTGTTTCAATAACTAATAAAAATTTTTATATTAATTTACATGTGGTATATATAATTAACTTCATATACCACTTCACTTTTATGCACTATATATTAACTACTATATGAAGAGTGGTAATTATTTTTAATATTTATTTTACTTAAACTCAGCTTCCCCATCTTCCCATTATTAACCCTATACTTTGAAAATGCGGTCATTAATAAGTATCTTAACACTTTTACTATATTTTAGGAAGATTTAGATGTAATATTGTTATTATGCAAATGTTGGTTCAATAAAAATTGTCAACAATATACTAAAAATTTTTTTAATTTTGCCTTCAAATTAGTGAATGACATATATCAGAGTCTATGAATGGCTTATATTATAAATCAGCTAAAGGGGAGACTGTTTGCTCTTATATTAGTAACTCATACATTTGGAAAAAAAGAAATAATAAATAAAATTAATGGTCATATTGAAGTATTATCATTTCGCCACTCAGAGGTTAAAAGTTACAACATAAAAAAAATTAGAATAAAATTATCAACAGGAGAAACTATTACTGTTTTCTGCAATTGTAATATGAAACTGATAAAAATAAAGTCAATCTGCTCCCATCACAATAATCTAAACAAATTTGCAATGAGTTTAATATGTGTGCATTGCCAACCTTTTCAATAAGAAAAATTCCATTTGATTAAAAATTGGTTGTTGAAAAGTAGTAATCATAACACAGTCCAAAATGATAATCAATTAGGTAATAGTCTCAATCTAATTATAAATCATACAGCTGTATCAATATTTAAATAAACACAATCGCTACATACCTAAAGAATAGAAAAGCACCTGGACTAGACGAAATTAGTTATAAAATGCTTGAGGCCCTTCCTAAACCTAATGTCGTATTTCTGACAACTATTTTAAAAGAATGCTTAACACGTATATTTTCAAATAATCTGCAAGGAATATAAATTGGTTCATAATAAAACACCTAACAGTTATTAAAATATTATTAATTATTAATATTATTAATATGTTAGAAAAAGAGACTTATTAAAGCTTAAAGCATTTACCCTACACAGCAATTTGTATTTTGGAGGGAACAAAGATTACCGCATCCATTGCCACTTATTAGGAATCTTATCAAGGAACTCTCTCAGGTACTTAAATGAAAAATTTTAAACAATCCAATTAAAAAAAAAAAGCATGCTTTACTAAGAAAAAAGTAAAGTATGTTTTTTATAAAAATATGTATATAAATAATGCTTATTATCTTATATTAATTTATATTATTGTTGCAATATAAATAAATTTAATATAAAATTTTATTTGAAGGCAATATAAATTTTAATCTTCTATATATACAATTCTGATTGACTTCATTATTATTGGTATTAAAAAGTTATTAAGCATCACCGCTCCAAAGTGTTACATGTGATTTTAATATAGAAGATTTTCAAATTGCTGAGATCAGTAACAGCGAAGTTTAAAGACGGTTAGTTATTATTGAATGGTCATTAAAAACAACAATTCTAATAAATTTTAGCCTAGTCATAAACCTGAATTATGCTAGATAGTAAACTTGAGAAAAATCTTTCTTAAAAAAAAAAGGTAAAATTTTGACTCCATATGGTTTGTCACATTTTAGCTGCTATGTCGGAGCTAACATTTAGTAGATATAGTGTTTATAACAATTTATCTTCAATATAATTAAATTATTGAATAATTTTTTTTTAGTTCTATTAGTTTTAGTATGTAAGTTAAGTGCAATGATTGTTTTCTTAATATTTTCAGAGGTATACGAAAACTTGTTTTTTTGTTACCAAAACTACAGATAGTTTTAATATATCTTTTTTTATATATAATTCTTCTGTACGTGTGTTTACAGTGAACTCCTCCTAAACGGCTGAACCGATTTTGATGAAATTTTTTGTGTGTGTTCAAGTAGATTCAATGATGGTTTAGATTCACAATTTGGTCCACTGGATAATGTTCTTTTAATTATTACACAGTTTTTTGGTATCCAAATACATTTATATTAGTATTAAAACTAGTAGATGACCCGGCGAACTCTGTTCCGCCTTAAAGGCAATAAATAAGCAGTTTTTTTTTAATTGGAAAAAATACAAAAAAAAAAAAAATACCTACATTAATCATTCATAATTTATTTGTGTATTTTAGTACACATCGCAAATTATCTATTTGTTGACCTCTGTTGTTCGCTCGACCTTCAGTCCTTAAATTTGCAGTATTTCGTATTCTTCTTGCATTACGGCTTTGTCGGGAAAGATTCGATCGTCTTGGTCGCGGCATTATTAAAAAACTAAAAACTCAAATTTTCAACCATACCATACATTATAATTGTTAATTATTTATTTTGTTGAGTTTGCAACAACCAGGAAGTTTTATTGATTAAAAACGATATTTATTGCAACACAAACTTATATTGATCTAATACAACTTTTAAAAACACATTAACTAAGTTATATTTCTATCTGTTAAATTTTAATAAAATATTTTCTTATATCAAAAATTTGATAATTTCAAAACCTACTTTGTCGTGAACGGGATAAACAGGTATCCTATGTCCTTCTCCTGGCCTTAAACTACCTCCCTGCCAATTTTCAGCTAAATCGGTTCAGCCTATATCCTTCTCCTGGCCTTAAACTACCTCCCTGCCAATTTTCAGCTAAATCGGTTCAGCCGTTCTTGAGTTATAAGTGGTGTAACAAAAACACATCTTTCTTTTATATATATAGATAGATTTAAAATTTATTCATGCTTACTTTGATTTGTTTAAGAAGTTTAAAGTCTCTAAAATGAATCGCTCAACTATCCTGTTGAATTTTTGAATTCGCTGGATTTACCAGGAATGCCACCACATATCTTATGATTAAAAATTGGCTCACCTATAATTATGCTGCGGAATTTAAATGCATCTAAGCTATGCAACGGCACGAGATTAGTCATAAAAAAATTTATGGGCAATGTACTTGAAGCTACAATTTTGAATGACAAATTTAAAGGTGAAGCTTTTCTCCTGCCACGAATCCCAATGATCCCTTCAGACTCACCCATTCCATTCAGATGTCTGCAATTTCCAATTCGCTTGGCATTTGCCATGACTATCAATAAGTCACAAGGTCAAATAATGTCGATTTGTGGGATAGATCTAGAAAATCAGGTATTTTCACATGGCCAATTATATGCGGCATGCTCTCGCGTTGGAAAACCGTCTAGTTTATACATTTATACTCCTCAAGAATTGACTAAAAATATTGTTCATCAACTCGCATTAAGATGTAATTAAACAAACATTATTGATTATTACGAATTGTTTTCAGAAAAAATGATGTTATTTCAAAATAAAGAATAACAAAATTATTACATTATTTGTCTTTCATTTCTCACTTTGTTTATTATCCTAATCGCTTTGTATATCATGCAGGATAACATCTGTCGAGTCCGCTAGTATATATATATATATATATATATATAAAGTATATATTGGATTCAGCTTTTTATACAAACATTTTAGTGTTAATATAATGGTTGAAATACATCATTTTCAACTCGAGTCTTCCTTTTGTAATTATAATTATATTAACATTAACATTATTTAAATTGATTTAATTAAGCCACAATTGTATAATTGGTAAATATAATTATATTTTATTAAGTAAATGTTAAATAAATGATAATTTTTTAAAAATTAAGTGATATATTAACTAATAAATATTTAATGAAAAATTTTCTGTATTTACTTATGCCATCTATTTTTTCAGTTTTATATCATTTTTTAATTACAAATTATTTTGTTCACGTGTATTTGCAGTTGTTTTTTATTGTTGAGGCTTAACTTTTAACACTTTTTTTGTATTATGAATATAATTTTCATAATTAATAAAATTTTCATATATTCATTAATTTATGTATAAGTGTTTTTTATTTGTAATTTTGTTTTTTTTTTCAATAACATTAAATTTTTTTTTATAATCCATGTAATTTGAACAAACAATTTTAAAATAATTGAATTGTTATGAAATTTATATAATTTGTTCACCTGAAAAGTAATTTTTTATTTTTAAATAGTTATGTGTATTTAAAATTAAATGCAGAAATATTCAAAGATTTCACAATAATAGTTACTTCATTTATTATTATGTTGAAGTTATTTGATTCAGTGCACTTAAGCACTTTTACTCTTTATTAACTCGAGGTAGCTTTAACACCCATCTAGATTATTTATCACTTCATCAGACTAAGCAATAATTGAGCTCAGATCTGCATACCTCCCCGAGGAGCCTGTAACCATTCTGAGATTCGATAATGCGGTGTTGGTAAATTTGTCAGTTTTCGCAAATACCATGATACCTTTCGCAAATACCATGAAATAACATCCCTGAGGATATCATTTATCCTAGTGTACCATGATACCTTGAAAAGTCTTCTCAGAGCCTGGCTTCATTTAGTTAATATTGAAGTTTATTATTAATTTAATTCAGAAACATTTCCAATATATATAGATATAATATATTTGTACATTTAATACATCGCAGTTACGATTACGCTTTTTTTTCTTGAAAAATCTCTTAATATGTTAAAAATATGAGTTCTTTTAACTATAAAAAGATATCCAAATTTATTAAAACTTAATTATATCTACGTGTACTGTTCATTTCGCCACCTCCACAGTCTCTCACATAGAATTCCCTTATAGAGCAGCTCTGACAACTGACAACTGCTTTTAGCTCACCACAGTCAAAAATCTTTCGAAATATATTTTGAAAGATGTTTTGTATCCTGGCAGCTTTTTAAAAGCTCTTTTCTGTCTTTCAATAGATGAAATGAATGATGTGCTCTATTGAGCACACATTTTGTTTAATAACTAATATTTTGTTTGTATATTTCGTCTACAAAATTTTCTTTATATAAATTAAATAAGAATAAAAATAAAAATTATTAATTAATTAAAATTTGTAAAAATGAAACAATTATAATTATTTTTCATTCCGTTTCTAATATAGCGTTAAAATCGTAAACATATTAATTTACTATACTTTTTTAATAAACATATTAGATTTTATTAAATTGTAGATATCGCATCTGTATTATTTGCAAAAATGATGTGAAGACATATTAATGTGCTCTTAGACTTATTTATGCACATGTAAGCGCTTTTCAAATCCACTATATTAAATTCATTCAATTAGTCTATCTTGGTAAAAAAACAGTTTGTCCTCAGTATGTAATCTATAAAATTTCTCAAATATTTAGAAATTCCTTTTATAGTAGCAATAATTAAATTTTAAGAAATAGTTTAAACGTTATAGAAAAATACTACCTACTTTCATTTGTGTCGAATAAAAGCAGAAACATTTATGCCAAAGCCATAGTAGGAGAAAAAACAGAAGACAAAAAGTTTCATTTAGACTCCATCATGTGTGTGGTTCTTCAAATTTTTACAGTCATCGGTAATTTTATAGTCCAACACAATCTACGATTTCGATTTTCCAGACGCACTTATTCGACTCAGTGATAATTATGTAGTCCAACATTATAACATAATATCGAGATTTTCCCGACGCACCATTTTTAATGTAGACAGTTATTCTGAACAACTTTTTCCCTTCGACTATTTGGCAATATAACATAGTACTCGAGATATTGGTCTTTAACTCAGACAAAAATAGATACGGCACCTGGCGCTAAGTAGCGGGTATAATTTTTGTTTATAACGTTTGTTAAATTTACAAGTTTGTACCTTGATATTTCGTGAATTAAACTATATACGCATATAACTTAGTGAAAAAACTCACACAATTCGCAACATCGAGCTACAGTGAATGGATTCTGCAATTTTGATTATTTCCACAAATTTTTGTAATTTGAATCAATAAAAAATAATTTCACACAAAAAGGATATGGTCACTTGAATAGCTAACACTTAAATCGCCTAACCCTGTAGTAAATATTAGTTAAAATATAACACTCAACTAAACTGAAAGTAGAAGTGTAACATCTTAATAAAATGTATCTTCTCTTCTTTAGCTAAACTTGAATTGTTACTGATAATAAAAAAAACAATCAATTTCAGCCTAAAGGAAATATATGAAGTGTTAACTAGTCCTTGAATAATACACCTTTTGCAAAAATTTTTTTTTGTTATGTTGGTACACTCTTTCTTGACATATGGTACAAATTTAAGCGCCATCCGTCAATTAGTTTGTTTACAGCAGCTGTTAATGTGAGACTACCTCAAGTGCATTTAGCGATTTTTACTATGGAAAATTCTTGTTGTACGCGATTTTTGGACAAACACGGCACCACTGTCATCGCTCAGGTTCCCGAAACTTAAATTGCCCCTTTGTGGTACGCGTTTTGAGTCCATTCAATCGGTAAAAGAGAACTCGCCGAAGGAACTAAAAGCCATACCTTCACGGGCCTACGAAAAGTATATGGAAGATTGGGTTAAGCCTTGGCAAATGTGTATCGCTTCAGAAGGAGCATATTTTGAAGAAGATAAAATAAATTTGGAATAAAATTTAAATTTGTGTTTCATTTACAAAATCCGAATACTTTTTGAGCAGAAGGTATTAGTATTAATTATGTTCTGCACTAACCGCAAACATTTATACACTTAAAAATGTATTTAAATTTTAAAAATAACTGCATAAATTTTAAAAAGTGTTCAGTACTTGAATAACGTTTATATTTTTAAATCTAAATTAATTACTAAAATTTTTATTATGATTTTTTTATTTAATTAAAAAAGCACAAATCTGCAATAAATTTAAATTAAACACAAAAGTGGAAATATTATTATTGAAATATTTTATTTAATCCTATTTTCAAGCATTTCCCCCACAATGTGATTATTAAAACATTTTTAATTAAATTTATAACTCAATTAACAAGACCACAAATCAAATTTATTGCTTTTTTGACTAAAACTTTAATATATGAACAAATTATATATAATAGGATTTCAAGCATAATTAAAAAATGTTAATTAGTATAAATCATGTGGACATGTATGCACTATAGTGAGTAGAAAAAATTTATTGCATTGGTGACAAATGAAATGGCTCTTGAGAAGGGTGTGAAGAGTGGCATAAGTGGCAACTAACTTTCATATTAAATTGTCTACTAACTGCCTGGCTATATCGTTTTTGTTTTTTGTTATTTATAAAAAATATTTTTTTACAAATTCAATGAACCTGTCTGGATAACAAATATTTGAGGTTTATTTGTACCTAAGAAACGAATATTCCACATTTGACAATATTTATTTTCGCTTATGTTCAATATTTTGCCACTGCATACTTTGCCAGCAGATGTGGTTCGAATGTGTGGATTACGTATGAAATATGCTTTGACAACAAAACAGGCGACAAACTAACGCAACCCGTAACGATGCGCATATGTGGCTCTGGTTCAATACCCAAAATTTATTAACTCGGATAATGCCAAAAATAGAAGCCAAGCCATTGCTTCATTGGGTTTAACCCCAAAATACTTTAAATGTTAACAACCTGCAAAAATTTCTTCTACTCGTTCAGTGTATGTAGCAGATTTAACCTTAAATATTTAGAATTCGTTTCAATATTGTTTTAAGCATAAAAAAAAATAATAATAAAAGAAAATCAAAGACACTACATATGTAAGCAAAACTCTATTAGCACTTTGTCACACAAAAAAGGAAAATATGTATTATGAAGGAGTATCTTTTAGAGTTTAATAAATATTTTAATTTCATACGATATCATGCATATACCTATGATATGGATGAGTGATAGCCTAAGTATTGAATTATTGTGTTGTGCGTTAATATGCGACAAATGTTGCAGATTACGGTAAGTTCAGAAATGATGAAAGATCCTTCCAACAGTTAATGCCACTAAAGCTTCTGTTCCAATGAGTAATCATGCATACGAAATATATTCGAAATAATTTATCACCCATCATAACCTCACATGTGCAGTGAAAGGCGGATTTATTTAAATGTACGTGTTAAAATGCGTATAAAATAAAATTTATAAAAATTAATTACACCAAACGCAATTCTTTTCAATACAAAATTTATGGCCAACGCAATAAATGTTGCGCATTTAATTTATTTATGCGGCAAATATCCAAAGTGAAAAAATTTATCATATTTCACGCCGTATGAAAAAAGTCACACAAAAGGCGATATTCATATCCTTGTAAAATATAGAAAAAAAAATAAATTGACAAACGCTTGAATGTATGAAAATGTTCATTGAAATTGAAATTATAATATTTTAAGTATTTCATTAAAAATAATATTGTTATGCCCAATAGCAAAAATTTTACAATTTAAATTAAATAATCATTTTATTTAAAAATTGTACTTTTATTACAATAAAATAATTGTACTCCGAACACAATAACTTTATGACCATTTTGAGCAACTTAAAATTTAAATATTGGTCGAATATGAAATATCTGTAATATTTACAAATTTTAGAACATTAATAAATAACATTCATATTTTCACAATGAGAAATATTATATATTTATAAATAGTAGGTTTAAATATCTAATAAAATATTAATCTAATGTTGGCACATATATACATATATACAAAATAAATAGAAA
This sequence comes from Teleopsis dalmanni, assembly GCF_002237135.1. Classification (NCBI taxonomy): domain Eukaryota; kingdom Metazoa; phylum Arthropoda; class Insecta; order Diptera; family Diopsidae; genus Teleopsis; species Teleopsis dalmanni. The sequence continues at coordinate 1,913 of NW_024032206.1, read as the reverse complement.
AGGCATAACTGAATTTGCTTATTTTACAAAAAGGAAATAAATAAATAAATTTACTACATCATTGGGTGATATAAAGAGTATTCGACGTTTTTTGGTACATTTTTGAACGAAAATTATACTATTTGAAAATCAATTATTTATAATTATATATTCACTACTATCCTCTATAGCCTCCTATCATTTTATGGGCAGCTTTATATATGCATCGGTTTGGAAATTTTGTAGTTCATCGACGAGAAACTTGGTCAAGTGATTTGCGTTCTTTAGTCAGTCAATTTCTTACCATTAAGAGAGTTTTACAATCATATTTCTCACTTTTAAATCAATATAACTTTTTACACAAGCAGCTGCTTTTACAAAAAAATAATCGGATTAGTCGGATTAGTTTTGCTGGATACCAACACCATCTATTGACGCGGGTTCATTTCATACTACCTCATATATTTACATATACTACCATATATTTTTAAAATAATATTTTAATTATGTGCATAAAACAGTCAGATATACACAATCATATATATATATACATATATTAAATACAAATTTACATACAAACATATATATATGTATAATATATATGTAATATATAATATATATGTGTAATATAATAGATGAACATAATAGATATGTATTTTATTCAGTATATATACTAATAATACTAATTAGTATATTAATACTAATACTATATTAACATAAAGTATTAATATATGTTTATAAGCCATAGAAATAAACAGAGTACCAGCTCCTATCGGAGCGGAGTACCACGACCATAGTCAATCTTTTGTGCTGCTTTGTGAGCCATACATGAATATTAGAAAAACATTGTGTCTTCCTAGAATATATATATATTAATTTTTATTTTTAATATTTTAATAGTATAAGGAATTTTCAAATAGACATATTGAAACATATATTCCAAATTCTGTTCTTGATGAGTGGATTGTTTATAAGTTAATAATATTTTGTAATCAAAGTATTATCTAATCAAAGTATCTAATGTTTGATCCAATAATTCATAAATTACTTGTTGAGCTCACCCTAACATATATAACTATTTAAATGAATTTTCTTTCAAAATGCCAATCTATTCGAAGCGATTTACTTAGTTTGAGTTTCCAGAACAAAAAGGCACGTAGCCACATTAGATGACATGATAAACTAATGGATATTTTTCAATCTATGGAGATTATGACAAAGAAACGCATTGAATTAAGAATTTAAATTGGTAGCAAAGTGTTCTTATACACATGAATAGTGATGCGACCAATGAAATATTCTTCTCGCGTGTAGTGAGATAAGGAGACAGCCCGTTACTTCTGTTTTTCAATATATGCACCTTGAAGATCATATTAGATTCGATCATCAGATTCGATGATAATAAGATCATTGATCAATATCAATTAGACTGATGTGTTTACTTAAAATATAACATATTCAACCGTCAACATTCTTATAGCTAATACTCTAATATTCTTATACGAATAAATGTAGAAGGTTACCTAATATAGCCAAGAGTTAGATCTTTGAATTTATATAAATTTAACAGTACATTTTGTGAAACAGTATATGTGAAATAATAAATAATACAAATTAAGTTGTTAACAAAACCACTTCTGCAAGAATGCAAAATTTTAAATAATTACGATGCCAGACCAATAAAAGATATGACTGTTCTAAAAAAACAGTCATAGCGCATAAAAATATCGATTAGTGGTTTTTTTAAATAAAAGTACAAATAAAACTTTCATAATATCAATCCTAAAATCAGTATTATATTGAAAATATTATGTGCTATCTATACTGTTCGATACCAGGTTAGACTGGACTTTAAAAACAACAGATAGAAATAGGTTCGTTTCATTTAAATTAAAGATTTTTCGGACATTTCGAAACATACCACGATCAAACCA
>NW_024032205.1:0-11418 GCF_002237135.1 Teleopsis dalmanni | reverse complement strand
TGTCAACATTGTAGTAAGTAAATAACGTAAAGTAATAAAAATAAAGTAATTTCGTTTAAAATACAATATGTAATTTCGGTTTTTTTTCACCCTTTACTTTTTTGTTATTAAGAACTTGAAATTCCTGTAATGTCCATAAAAAGAGAGCTTATAATTGTGAAGTATTCATTATATAACGATTATATCCCTCACTGCAAGAGATAATCGTAAGTAACGGATATTATCATAAAAAAAGGCAAGCAGGAAAATTGTTTAGCAAATAATTATCATGCATAAATATTTAGTATTATTAAAATTATTTTTTATTCGTTTTAAAACTAAGCTCTAAATTTCATATTTAATTTGAGAATAACAAGTAAATAATTAAAAAAAAATATTATAAGCTTCACTCATAAATAAATAAAAACAAACGTATTAAAATTTTGTAAATTGATCAACTTGGTTAAATACGTTATACGTTTACTTGATTTACCCTGAACTGCTTGGTTGATTAGTACTTTTCGATGCTGTAAACTTGTAAGTGAAGAATTCGATGTATGATCGAATGATAGCACTTTAATGGGAATCCTTGATTGCTGGCTTTTAATTATTTAATATTAATTATAAACATAAATGATTTGTATATTATATTTAGAGTTTCAGAAAGAATTTAATTAAGTATTTTAAATAAATATCTTATAATAGTTACTTTAATGTTCTTAATTTATCTATATTTGAAGCCGAAACCTGTTAAAGCTGGTATACTGGATGATCTACTCATGCCTTCATTACTTTATATATTATTTGTTATCGTTGTTTTTATTTCTTATTTGTTAATAATTGCAATAAGTTGTTTAAGTGTTAAAATCATTATGTTGAATGCCAATTAGTTATTAGTTTTGAGAATGATAGATGTGGAGAGTTCATGTTCAGAAATATTAAATAAAAAAGTTAATCGGTTTTAGTTATATAAAATCAATAAATCAATCAATAAATTACTTTAAATAAGTAAAATACATTGATTTATAGTAGGAAGTATAATTTATATCAAATGAATAAATTAAAAATATTGAAATAAATCATAGTGTGTCATGTAACAATCTTGTACTTAGAGTTATAACTTAGCACATAATTTTCTCACGAAAACTACTAAATTATATCACGAAAGTTATGTGTCGCAAGAACATACATATAAACAAATTATATTATTGTTACGAATCATACTTTTTGTAAAATAAAAACATACTAATAAATAATTATCTGTGCAATGTTAACTATGTGATTTATTTCCAAAAAAAATAGTAATAATAAAGATATAACGATTTTTTTTTGTAATTATGATTAAAAATTTTATTTTGGAGTTGTTATTCTTCTAAATTATAGTTTAAATTTAAGAAAACATATATACAAATGTATCTTATATATAAAATTAACATTGTCAAAATGTTAGTTACCGTACTCCTCCGAAACGGCTTTACCGATTTTTACCAAATTTTATATGCGTATTCAGTAGGTTTGAGAATCGGCTACTATCTATTTTTCATACCGCTAAAGTGATTAGGGTGTCCCTATCCAGTAAAAATATCTTTATTGCTTTAACAAAAATTTTTTTATTTTTTTGACATAAATTTTTTTATATTTTTGAAAAAGAAAACTTGCTATGATATGAAAAGTTGTTGTCTATGAAAATACTGAATTCATAAAACTGCCCCCTAATTTCTGCACTATCGTTAATTCCCAAAATGCTCTCATTGACCGCGTATTTCCAGATGTACACATACAATACAATAGTACAATAATACGCGATTGGTAATTAAAAAATTGATGAAAAACATTATCGAAGCCACCATTTTGAATGGCAAGTTCCGAAACGAAAAAGTTTTATTGCCACGAATTCCAATGATTCTCACAGACATGCCAATTTAATTCAAACGCGTTCAATTTCCTATTAGATTGGCATTTGCAAAGACCATCAATAAGTCGCAAGGCCAAACGATGTCTGTTTGCGGTCTTATAAATAAAATTTCCATGTCACAATGTTAGTTACCGTACTCCTCCGAAACGGCTTTACCGATTTTTACCAAATTTTATATGCGTATTCAGTAGGTCTGAGAATCGGCTACTATCTATTTTTCATACCGCTAAAGTGATTAGGGAGTCCCTACCCAGTAAAAATATCCTTAGTGCTTAACAAAAAATTTTTTATTTTTTTGACATAAATTTTGTTTATATTTTTGAAAAAGAAAAATTTTTTCTTAATATTTTATGTAACTACGCCAACAAGTACATCGAGCATTTACATCGACTTCGTTCTTCGTCTTCGGCTTGCATGGCAGATGGATATTTTTTTCCATTGTTTTTTTCCAACGCACTACTGAGGTGAACTGGTTTCAACAGCTGCCGTAAACGAACTGTCTGACAGATCGCGCTCATTTTTGGCATAGTAATTAAGGACAGTGCTGCCAAACTACATAAACTTAAAATATCGAAAAATATACAGCGCGCGAATTTTAAATGAGAATTTCCGAAAACTTTTCAGTCTTAAATATATAAGTATGTCCATAAAGCCAGTGATATGGCTGTGTTTAGAGTAAAAACTCATTTACTAATGTAAATGCTCCTCCAATGAACAAAAACGGTGAAATTACGCTCTACCAAATTGGTCGGTACATCAGTTCCAATGAAGCTGCTTGACGTATCTTCGGTTTTCTAATTCATGAACGGGATCCAGCAGCTGTTCAGTTAGCCGTCCATCTTGAAAACGGTCAGCGTGTATTTTTCACGAACGAGACAGTGATTGATCGTGGTACAAATCCACCTAAATCTACACTCACTGCATTTTTTTAATTGTGTAGTAGTACGGATGATTTTGGTGCCTTTGCAAGAACATTACTCTATTCACAAATACCACGCTATTTCACTTGGGCTCAAACAAAAAAATGGATGCCCCGCAAGCAAGTTTCACCAGTTGATGCATGTCTCAATTTATTTAAATCGAACGCTTATTTACAGTTAATCCAAGACACACTGAGTGCTTTTATCTTCGACTGTTGTTGGTTAATGTTACTTGCCCATTATCATTATTATTATTTACAGTCAATCCAAGACAATTTAAATTTGAAGATACAACAGTTGTTGCCAGGGAACTTGGTGTCATACAAATCTATTGATTTTAAATTAATAATTTAATAAATAAACTATAACTTAAAAATAATATTGTTTGGCGTTTGTTATTTTTATTTTCCTTTTCGTTCATAGCGGCTCCATGCCTATTTCATGCATATACCACATACTTACACACTTATAATAAGTAAGTTACTTTTTGTCTACACTAGAATTTATCTAGAAACTAGAAATAATTTATAAGGCAAAACAGCGTTTGTCGGGTTATCTAGTATATATATATATAACAGGGAAAAATCAAACAACTTACAAAACTAAATATACATATTACTAATTATAAATACTAATTATAATTAATTAATTATAATAAATAAATCAATAATTTGCATGCCCGATGGTGTTGAACGGCCACTTATATTTCGCCTGTAGGATCAAATTTTCAATATGTATTATTTTTTGAATTCAGTAAAAATAAAACTGTAAACAACTTGATTGAATTAAAATTGATTGAATTAAAAATATGTAATTTACATGACGACCTTGATTTTTTAACAATATTGACCATGAAATTACGAGACTTTATTTACATCCATAATCTCTTGATGTAAACAAAGTCCCGCAAACAGAGTGACAAAAAAATTCAAGAAAACAAATTTCTAATTGTTGTTCACATTGCAGTGAAATTTAATAAAAATAACTACATAACATAACATATGCGTGTGCAATATTTTCCTTAAATTTGTTTATACAGGCCAACAAAAGAAATAGTTATTACAAATTTAACAAATTTTTGCTAGTAACAAAAAAATAATCAATACGAAATTTAAAGTTAACAGGGTCATGTATTAAAATAAATGGATTTTAACTTAAAAATTTATTAAATTAAATATATGTATGTATGTATTTTACATGACGACCATGATTGTTTCAACAATATTGAACATGAAATTACGGGACTTTATTTACATTAATAATAATTTGATGTAAACAAAGTCCCGCAAGCATAATGACAAAAAAATTCAACAAAACATACCTCTAGTTGTTGTTCGCATTGCAGTGAAATTTAATAAAAATAACTGCATAATATAAAAACGCTTGCACATATTTTAATGCATAACCCTGTAAACTTCAAATCAATTTGCCTTTGATTACCAACACAATAGGTTTTGTACAAATATTTTAAAGAGAACATGACATATGTATATCATATTAATGCGCACCCATACACACATACACAGTTATTAGTGTGCCTACGAATGGAGTCATAGCGGAAAAAAAACATAATTGTGATGAGCGGACGGAGAAATGGCACCAAACATCTTCTATTCCTCATTCTTATTGCACACTCTAAAAGATTTTGTATGAAAGAGTATGTGAGGCAATATTTCTGAAGATGATGCATGGTTTTGTTTTTGTATATTTTTCACAAAATATTTGATTGCTTTTCTGCACATGCAGTGCATAAATTCTTTGAAATTATTACTTATTATTTTTCAAGCATTTAATTATTGGCGTCGTGTTAGTTGCCTACTTGAGCCCTTGCTTCCCTCTCTTGTCCTGTTTACAGTTACAACATGCGTACGGTTGTAGTCATAGACGAAAAAACCAATACCAAACATGATTTGAAGCGCACAGGGTCATCCATTAAATAAGATGGATTTTATTAATAATATATTATTATTATTTCTTTTATATGTTTATTGTGTTTTTAAATAATTATTGAATACATAATATTTTAATGTATGTTTTATATGTTTATTGTGTTTTTATATTATTTATTTGTGTAATGTTTTTATACCTTATTTATGTAAATACATATGTATGTAAAACAAAAGTTGTATTTGTTATATTTACTTTATTTGTAAAACCGCTAATGTAGAATATTAGCACGTTAAATAATAACTGAAATCAAAAGTAATGATGTGTGCAAAGTAATGATGTGTCATCTAAGTATTATTAAATAAACTAATATCGGTAGAAATTAATTGAAGACTGAACAATATTATTTACATATGTAATTTATACCCATCATCAGTATTCAATATTTTTTATTAGTCAAACATACATGCATATATCCTTCAAACTGAAACTGAAGCTGAATTTTTTAACAAATTTCATTTCATCATTATTGCAATTATTAACAAAATTTGAAGTTAATAGGGTCATCTATTAAAGAATATGGATTTTGACTAAAAAATTTATTAAATAAAATATATATACATATGTATGTATTTTACATGACGACTTTGATTTTTTTAACAATATTGACCATGAAATTACGGGACTTTATTTACATCAATAATCTTGTGATTTAAACAAAGTCCCGCAAGCAGAGTGACAAAAAAATTTAACAAAACAAATTTCTAATTGTTGTTCGCATTGCAGTGAAATTTAATAAAAATAACTGCATAACACAAAAAATGCGTGTGCAATATTTTCCTTAAATTTGTTTATACACGCCAACAAAAGAAATAGTTACTACAAATTTAACAAATTTTTGCTAGTAACAAAAAAATAATCAATACTAAATTGTTCTTATATTCTTCATTTTATTTATTCTACTCTAAATGATTTTGTATGAAAGAGTATGTGAGGCAATATTTCTGAAAATGATGCATGGCTTTGTTTTTGTATATTTTTCCTAAAATATTTCCTAAAATATTTTTCCTGAAATATTCATATATACTTATGGTATGTACATACATATATGAATCACAAAAAATCACGTTTGACTGATTTGTTTAGAAAAATGAATAAGGATAATAATGGTTTAATACCACGTGCCGAATTCATATATGGAATAAGTACGATTATTTATATAATGTAGAATAACTAAATAATGTAGAATACCTATTATTTATTTTTTAAAGAATTTGACACTTCTCGAATGGAAATGGGTGCAGTGGCAGATCTTTTTGATCGTAATGGTGGAGACCCGATTGGCAAGAACGCAAACCAGCAACTGATTCAGATAAAATACATGATGAAGTTAAACGCCTTGTTATCCTTTGCACATGTCGACAAAAATTTTGCGTATTTCAAGTTGGCAAAGGGAAATATAGGGTTCGTAAAATACTAATTATCGGATCTTAAAGCTTAATACTCCATCTTCTATTTAAAACAATATTATTTTTGTATAAAACAGTTTGGCGACTCGACTCTCAAAAATTACGAATATTGCGAATATTGCGTAGCACAGTTATGGTTCGTGTAGGTGGCGGCTGGCTTGCACTTGATGAGTTCTTATAAAAAAATTTTCCTTGTCGCGGTAAGTAAATAGTTAAGAATTTTGTACTTTCTCATATTGAATAAACATAATTAAAATATTCATATGCTTATAATTAAAACATTTCTTTAGCGTAATATAACATTATTATTACATTTACATAACAAGCATAACATGCTTTCATAGTAAAATTGTACATTGTTCATTTCATAAATCATTTTAGCTGGTTTTAATGACTCGAGTGTTTTATTACAACTCTGCTCTACATAATCTATTTAATCATCCATACGTCAGTGAAAATACATATATATATTAAAACGGAAATGGTCATTTAACAAATAAATAAATTTTTTATTTTAATAAACTGCCAGAAAACAATCAATAAATTTGAAATTAAAATTTTTTTTGAGTTCATGTATAACAAGTTTTGAAAATGCATTTTCTGCTATTTAATAAATGACTTATTTTGCATATAACTTAATAGAAACGTGTAATCTAACAGCTTTTAGTTTTTAGTACCTTTACCATTTTTTATTATCTATGAATACATACATATATAATTTACGTTTTATTTTATTCTTTAATATGAACATATAAGTAATATAATTCTTTGGCGACCACATACATACATATACATTTTCATTTTATTAAAATTGTAGCATATATTATTATGAATTTACATTGCACTTACTTGTATGCTTCTATTGTTAATAATCGTATGAACTTCACGATATACATATGTATATTTAAAGACAAAAAAGATACATATGTATTTCTTCTTGAATTAACTTACGCAACATAAAGCAGTCGTTCCTTTTTATAAATATTTAATGTTGAGCTAGAATATTAAGTTAAGAATGGATGGTGTTTTTTGTTATTTTTGTTAAAATATTACTTTGTCAGTCCTAGTGCACAAAGGCAGTGACAACACATAAAATACATCTACAGATAACAGTAAAACATAATCTCAATAAAATATAAATGATCTAACCGTAATGTAACCAATTTATAACTTGGTTCGGGAATTTAAAACATTACAGTTGCAAATACATATGTAGGTACATATGTTGATTAATTTAAAACTTAAGGTTCGTAGCCAAAAAGCATATAAAAGGTAATTTTGTCGGAAAGCAGAAAACATTTACAATCTCACATTTACATACATATGTATCTCAATTGTTCCCTGTACTGTTGTACTGTTGTACTGTTGTACTTACTTCTTAGATAGTTAAATGCCTAGTTTGAGCATCTACCTCATTGAGTTACACTTATACCTCAATTTCAATAAAATAAAAAAATTCTGATTTTATTTAAAATTAAAATTTTTTTTCCATCAGTTAGGTTGTATACTTAGGACACTATTATCTTTTACAGCATATATAATATTAGTTTTAAGTGTCAAATGTTTCTAACAGAGTTCCAATATTTTGTGATTTGTGTTTACATAGAGTATTTCGGGGACTGCCTACCTATTTAATCCTTTTAATTAATTTTTATGCTGTCTCTATATCAAACAAAGTAGCCATCTATGCTTTTGAGATGATTATTACAATAGATTAGTCAATATAGTAATAGTATACAAGAAAATCTTTGAACGCATTAATTGTATTTAAATATTTTCTGAAGTAAAAAAAAAAATAAAAATTTTGTTTCAATATCAATACTTAAATAAAAACTTAAGTATCTATGTTGGTATCTTTGAATATAATTATCCTTGTTATTTTTAAATAAATACAAACACATACATATAAAAATATTTTTTGTTAATAATTTCAATTAAATTTATTTTAGTTTAATTAGGTTTTTACAAAATTACTGCCTAGTAATTTGGTATTAGTAATTTACAATATTTATAATGGTATAAAAATTATTAAAAGTAAAAAACAATATAAACAAAAAATTAATTAGTATATCCTAAAAGTAAGTTAATAAAAAGTTATAATAATGACTATTAGTACATAAATTTTACTATATATTATTTCGTGTGTAATTGATATACATTTTTAAAGAATTTCATTTGCGTAATATTTTTATTATTATTGTTTATTATTTATATATGAAGTTGCATTTCAAATTAAACTGGCGATTTCAAAACTTCATACAACAACATAAGGTTCGATTCGAGTTTTTTTGTTAATTAAATACAATGATAACAGAAACACTTATATTTCATTTAATTATAAATGTATATAATATTTACAGAATGTTAGGACGTTACTTGAATAAAGATTATTGAATTTCGATTTTCGTATTTTATACAGTTCAAGACTCGTATTTCTGACTATATTTTTGTAAATATATGAAGCTTTCTCTTCAAAATACATACATATATTTTTAAAATTTAAAATAAAAATAACTGCTTATTCTTGTTTATTTTATATTACTGCAAAACTGTAGATTTGTTATTGCATGTTAAAGTATGTATTTGTGCGATTCCAATTTGATGTTCTCTGGGACTCGTTTAAGGGGTATTATTCAAACATTTGAAATATACTCTAAAGTCTGAATGGTTCACGTTTTTCGACTGGTGTAGTACCACGAGAAGTTCTGCGCATCGTTGAACTAAATGTTGGCTCAGGTGAACTCTTTCTTGGGGTTTGCATGCCTGATGGTGTTGAACTGCCACTTATATTTCGCCTGTAGGATCAAATGTTCAATATGTATTATTTTTTGAATTCAGTAAAAATAAAACTGTCAACATTGTAGTAAGTAAATAACGTAAAGTAATAAAAATAAAGTAATTTCGTTTAAAATACAATATGTAATTTCGGTTTTTTTTCACCTTTTACTTTTTTGTTATTAAGAACTTGAAATTCCTGTAATGTCCATAAAAAGAGAGCTTATAATTGTGAAGTATTCATTATATAACGATTATATCCCTCACTGCAAGAGATAATCGTAAGTAACGGATATTATCATAAAAAAAGGCAAGCAGGAAAATTGTTTAGCAAATAATTATCATGCATAAATATTTAGTATTATTAAAATTATTTTTTATTCTAAATTTCATATTTAATTTGAGAATAACAAGTAAATAATTAAAAAAAAATATTATAAGCTTCACTCATAAATAAATAAAAACAAACGTATTAAAATTTTGTAAATTGATCAACTTGGTTAAATACGTTATACGTTTACTTGATTTACCCTGAACTGCTTGGTTGATTAGTACTTTTCGATGCTGTAAACTTGTAAGTGAAGAATTCGATGTATGATCGAATGATAGCACTTTAATGGGAATCCTTGATTGCTGGCTTTTAATTATTTAATATTAATTATAAACATAAATGATTTGTATATTATATTTAGAGTTTCAGAAAGAATTTAATTAAGTATTTTAAATAAATATCTTATAATAGTTACTTTAATGTTCTTAATTTATCTATATTTGAAGCCGAAACCTGTTAAAGCTGGTATACTGGATGATCTACTCATGCCTTCATTACTTTATATATTATTTGTTATCGTTGTTTTTATTTCTTATTTGTTAATAATTGCAATAAGTTGTTTAAGTGTTAAAATCATTATGTTGAATGCCAATTAGTTATTAGTTTTGAGAATGATAGATGTGGAGAGTTCATGTTCAGAAATATTAAATAAAAAAGTTAATCGGTTTTAGTTATATAAAATCAATAAATCAATCAATAAATTACTTTAAATAAGTAAAATACATTGATTTATAGTAGGAAGTATAATTTATATCAAATGAATAAATTAAAAATATTGAAATAAATCATAGTGTGTCATGTAACAATCTTGTACTTAGAGTTATAACTTAGCACATAATTTTCTCACGAAAACTACTAAATTATATCACGAAAGTTATGTGTCGCAAGAACATACATATAAACAAATTATATTATTGTTACGAATCATACTTTTTGTAAAATAAAAACATACTAATAAATAATTATCTGTGCAATGTTAACTATGTGATTTATTTCCAAAAAAAATAGTAATAATAAAGATATAACGATTTTTTTTTGTAATTATGATTAAAAATTTTATTTTGGAGTTGTTATTCTTCTAAATTATAGTTTAAATTTAAGAAAACATATATACAAATGTATCTTATATATAAAATTAACATTGTCAAAATGTTAGTTACCGTACTCCTCCGAAACGGCTTTACCGATTTTTACCAAATTTTATATGCGTATTCAGTAGGTTTGAGAATCGGCTACTATCTATTTTTCATACCGCTAAAGTGATTAGGGTGTCCCTATCCAGCAAAAATATCTTTATTGCTTTAACAAAAATTTTTTTATTTTTTTGACATAAATTTTTTTATATTTTTGAAAAAGAAAACTTGCTATGATATGAAAAGTTGTTGTCTATGAAAATACTGAATTCATAAAACTGCCCCCTAATTTCTGCACTATCGTTAATTCCCAAAATGCTCTCATTGACCGCGTATTTCCAGATGTACACATACAATACAATAGTACAATAATACGCGATTGGTAATTAAAAAATTGATGAAAAACATTATCGAAGCCACCATTTTGAATGGCAAGTTCCGAAACGAAAAAGTTTTATTGCCACGAATTCCAATGATTCTCACAGACATGCCAATTTAATTCAAACGCGTTCAATTTCCTATTAGATTGGCATTTGCAAAGACCATCAATAAGTCGCAAGGCCAAACGATGTCTGTTTGCGGTCTTATAAATAAAATTTCCATGTCACAATGTTAGTTACCGTACTCCTCCGAAACGGCTTTACCGATTTTTACCAAATTTTATATGCGTATTCAGTAGGTCTGAGAATCGGCTACTATCTATTTTTCATACCGCTAAAGTGATTAGGGAGTCCCTACCCAGTAAAAATATCCTTAGTGCTTAACAAAAAATTTTTTATTTTTTTGACATAAATTTTGTTTATATTTTTGAAAAAGAAAAATTTTTTCTTAATATTTTATGTAACTACGCCAACAAGTACATCGAGCATTTACATCGACTTCGTTCTTCGTCTTCGGCTTGCATGGCAGATGGAAAATGTACTAAAAATTTTTCTAAAGATTTCACTAATGATACTATAACAAATACCGACGGATATCCAATATATCGTCGAAGAAATCCCGATAATGG
>NW_024032204.1:0-11420 GCF_002237135.1 Teleopsis dalmanni | reverse complement strand
ATAAAATAAAACATCAAAACAATAATAAAACTTGTAAACAACGCACCGTTGCAATTACAAGAACAAATCTACTGTTTGCTTCGCACCTCGCGGATATAAAAGGCGAAGCAAAAGCGCAAGACAGGCATTCAGCAAGACATCGAGCTAAGAACAGGTCGCTCCATATTATACATGCTGAAACACCAAGAATCGAAATTTACATCTCGATTTCTATTTTGTTTATTTTTTTTTATTTTTAATAGAAATACACATTTCTATTAAAAATTATTATTAATAACGAAACTAACATTTCGTTAGTAGTAATAGAAATATAAATTTCTATTACTTATTTGCTCATAACGAAATTACATTTTCGTTAATAAATTACTCGGTAAGGTGATAATAACACATGAATATTATCACCCATACCAAATCCATTGCAGAGAGAAGAAATTCATATTTCTTCAAAACACATTGTCAGGGGCGTTGAAATTAACATTTCTACGCCAAACTCATTGCATAGAGAAGAAATTTACATTTCTTCAAACATATTGTCAGGGGCGTTGAAATTAACATTTCTACGCCAAATCCATTGCAGAGAGAAGAAAGTCACATTTCTTCAAAACAAATTGTCAGGGGCGTTGAAATTAACATTTCTACGCCAAATTCATTGAACAGAGAAGAAATTCACATTTCTTCAAACATATTGTCAGGGGCGTTGAAATTAACATTTCTACGCCAAAGTCATTGCATAGAGAAGAAATTCACATTTCTTCAAAACACATTGTCAGGGGCGTTGGAAATTAACATTTCTACGCCAAACCAACTAACTTCACCGAGGAAGATAACCACATCATTGCACCAACGCCACCGGCCTCCGTGTATCCAAACTTTCCACTGCTCCTATCAAATAAATTTATTGTAGGACTGGACCTGGACTCCGGCGAGCAAAACCCCGGCCAGAAAGGTTCGTTACAGCATAAACACCTGGCCGTAAAAAAGATTTGTTCTCGCTGGATTCCGCAGAATGTGACAATCGCTCAAAAGAGACTCGTGTCGATTGGTGCAAAGAAATGTTGAAAAAATACGTTCGCGGTGCGTCAAAAAACGTTTATAAGATCGTCACAGGTGACGAATCATGGATCTATGCGTATGAGCCCGAAAAAAACAACAATCGACCATGTGGGTCTGCGAAGACGAGCCAAATCCTACGAAAGTTGTTCGTGGAAGAAGCACTTCCAACCAAATGGTTGCCTGTTTTCAGCAAAAATGTTCATGTGGCAACTGTTCCGCTTGAGCAAAGATCGACGGTCGGTCACTTCTGAGTGGTACACCGCAATTTGTTTGCCTGAAGTCTTCGCAGAAATTCGAAAAACGAACAAGAGAAGACGAATCATTGTTCACCATGCGAGCTCCCACACATTGGCTCAAACCAGTGACTTTTTGATCGGCCAAAACGTAGAATTGATGAGTCATCCGCCGTACACCCCTGACTTGGCACCCAATGACTTCATTTTTTTCCAGCACATCAAGAAAAAAATGCGTGGTCAACGATTTTCGTCGCCAGAAAATGCTGTTGAAGCGTTCAAAAACCATGTTTTGGAGGTGTCTCAATCGGAGTAGAAAAAGTGCTTCGACAATTGGTTTGAACGTATGCTTAAGTTTATAAATCAGGCTGTAGATTACTTTCAAAAACAATAAAACAATTTTTGATGATAAATATTCGCATTTTCATTATTAGGACAGAAATATATATAGCAGCACTCGTATTATAAGCGTCGATAGTGAGAATAAATTTTTTTTTGAAATCTATTTGTGCCAATTCCACTCCGTTTGATAATAAGTTTTTCAATTTAACTGCTGCCTTAATTGCTTCTTCATCTAAATTGAGTTTTATCTTTTTAGACATGTGTTGTGGAATTTTTCCATTTTCACCAGATAAGTATTTGGTAAGTGGTTTAATTATTGACGCGTAGTCCTTCACAAATTTTCTATAATAACCTGTCATCCCTAAGGAACTTCTTGATTGACATAATGTTTGAGGAATAGGAAAATTGCGTGTTGTATCGATCGTTTTTGGATCGGTTTTAATTATATTATAGAAGACTATATAACCTAAGAGTTCAGCTTCTTGTTAATAAAATTTAGATTTTTCAAGTGAAATTTTCATGTTGGCATCTTTCAGGGTTCTTATTATTTCTTGTAAATATGTCTCATAAGGAATGTGAGTATACAATAATATCGTCTATATAGATATGACAAATTTTTCCGATATATTCTTGTAATATATCATCCATTGCTCTTTAAAAAATGTTAGGACTATTTTTTAACCCAAATGGTAGTCTTAAATATTCGTATTTACCATTATTTATTGTGAAAGCTGTTTTCTCAATGTCTCCTTCTTTTATTAAAATTTGGTGGTGTTGTATATCCTAATTGTTGTATATATTAAAAACTATATATTGTGTATCCAGTGTGTTGTATAGTTGTAATTTTTAAAATTAGTTTTTGTATATATGTACGCCCAAAATGTTGTGGTTACTCCATTATGCTACTTTAATAATACTGCCAAATTCTACTGATCTCTTATTACCCACATCATTTTAATTAAAAGATAGTCAATTAAATCCCTTTTGTTTGTTTCGGAATATTTGCATTATTTATTTATTTATCGATTAGTTACAAACTCTTATTAAAATATTTTAAACTTTAATTCTTCGATTATTTTAAAATATATCATCTTTTAGTTGTTACACTTAATTCAAAACTTTATTACACATCATATGTCATTAGGGCATTGTTTCATGTGTAGATATTCTAATATATTGCACTGTTCAGTTCGTACAAGAACTTTTATTTACTTATATCACTAGAACATTTTTATATTTCTTGATTTTAGAACTCAGAAATCAAAGTTTATTCCAGATTCAGATTTATCTAGGATTATTAATTCTTAGATATACTGCAATGTTTAATTCACTGCATTTTTTCTTAATTCTTTTCACTGACTTTCTTGACTGATTTCTTTTCTAATCTCACATCTTTTTCACTCTGCTAAAACTTAACTGCCCTAATTAAGAAAATAGACTCTATATATACAGAGCTGCTTTCACCCCCGCTTAAACTTTATCTAATATGACTTTTATATTAGACATGCCCCAATAACCCAGAAAAATTCAAAAATTAATTAAAAATTGAAATTAATTCTGCAATAATAATTTTGCCTAATTCGCAAAATTATTCATTCTACATATTTTACATTCTTTACCTTGTCACAATTTCTTTTCTCAAAGTCATTTACAATTGACACAGATAATAAATATTAACATAAATCAGCATTTCACTTCCACAATTTGTCTTACTGACTTTTTTGACTTTTTATTAATATTATTGTAACTGTACATAACTTTGCCTATTTTTAGGTGCTATTAGAATGTAAGTCCCCATAAAGACTGCTATGCAATTATTAATTATTATTAATTAAAAACTTTCAACTTAACTATATTAATAATCAAAATTACGGTCTTCAGGATGCCAATCTTACTCCGAAGAAAAAATCTACTCTTATCTTTACATAACAATAGTGGAGTCCAGATTCCAAGTCTATTGTAAAGAAATATGATGCTTTTCCTAAGTTGGAACATTAAGTAAAAATATTATAGAGTCACAATGACTCAATTTTTAAATTTTCAGCAACAGGCACGGGAGGGTGGAGTGAAGATATTCCTTCTTTCTGCGCCGATCTAACGGCTGCGCTATGCTTGTTCTTTCTAATAATTTTACTATTAATGAATGAAGGACAAAAATGAAAACAAAAAACAAATTTGCTTGTTGCGTATGCAGGCCGTACAAGAAAAGAAGTCAAATTTGTTTTTGGTGTAATTATTTGTTTTTGTAATTAATGCTAGGCAGCAGCAAGCAGCACGAAAAAATTGCATGCAAGTTAAAACCCTAAATTAACATAACGTCTCTGTAATCAATTCTAACAAATTGATTGAAGTGATGTTCATTTTAGGTTAATAATACATGCCTTGAATGTGTTTCACATTTTGCTTATAATTGCAGTGTGCGCGAATAATAGTTTGTTCTACTATAGCTGTCTGATCATCAGGGTTGATTATATCAATTGAAAATAGTTTTGTACATACGAATTTGGTATTGAAATTATCTAATAGCATGTTTTTAATTTCATAGAGGTCCTCTATGGTACAATGAATTGCTGTTGTTAATTTTAGTTGTAAATATTCTTTTAATATAGTAAGTAAATTTTCGGATTTACTTACTAGACATACTGAATAATATGTCTAATTCTTCCAAATGTCATTATTAATTCATGGATAGTAAATGAGGCTTTGCTCAAAAGAATTGTTTGAATTGATTAAGAAACTTCATTGTTTCCTGAATGATGGTGTTATCACTACTTTCAGTTGAGTGATGAGTATTTATAGAGGAAGAATCTTCCGAAATGTGGTTTAAGTTATGCCTTGAGAGGACATCTGCTACTACATTGGTAGCTCCAGGTTTATAAACTATTTTTGGGGCAAATTCCTCAATAAATGAGTGCCAGCTTTTCATATTAGTATTGGGGTTGTGGGTAGGTATCGCAAAAGTGAAGGGCAGATGATCAGTATGTATTTCAAAGTCGGAAACTCCGTAAAGATAATTTCTTAATGTCTTTAAAGAACATGCTGTAGCGTAAAGCTCTTTTTCATTGGAAGCATAATTTTGCTCTGTAGAATTTAATGATTTAGAAATAAATGTGATTGGTTTGCTATCTTGGCTTAATACTGCACCGATTGCTATGCGGGGCTGCTATATTTATTTGTGGCCTAGGTAACACTAACTGTTACCAGGCGCAATCTGGCATTTCCATTGGAAAGGTTGACATTTTTTAGCATAACATCACTCAGAACGTGTTGTCATTAAACTGTGAATTGTTTTATTTACAGAGACTTGAAAAATTCATCTCAGCCAAAAAATAGAATTAACGCGTGAACATTTTTGTGCGAACATTTTTCACAACTTTCGACATGGATTATCACGACAAGAGTGCATTGATGACCTTTAGTCTTTGTATGGCGGTGAAGCACCATTCTATAGCACTGTGAAAAACTGGTTTAATGAATTCAATCGTGGACGACGCTCGTTCAACGACGAATTCCGTGAAGGTCGTCCAAAAACGAACATTGATGCCGTGGGTGAACTAATAATGTAAGATCGTCATGTGACATACCGTGAGATAGAGGCATCCTTGGCATTTTCTCCCACCAGCATACATTCGATATTCCATTGTAATATGAAATTTACGTTCGTAAATTTTACAACACAAAAATATGATAATACAAAAAAAAATATATGATAATAAAATAAAACATCAAAACAATAATAAAACTTGTAAACAACGCACCGTTGCAATTACAAGAACAAATCTACTGTTTGCTTCGCACCTCGCGGATATAAAAGGCGAAGCAAAAGCGCAAGACAGGCATTCAGCAAGACATCGAGCTAAGAACAGGTCGCTCCATATTATACATGCTGAAACACCAAGAATCGAAATTTACATCTCGATTTCTATTTTGTTTATTTTTTTTTATTTTTAATAGAAATACACATTTCTATTAAAAATTATTATTAATAACGAAACTAACATTTCGTTAGTAGTAATAGAAATATAAATTTCTATTACTTATTTGCTCATAACGAAATTACATTTTCGTTAATAAATTACTCGGTAAGGTGATAATAACACATGAATATTATCACCCATACCAAATCCATTGCAGAGAGAAGAAATTCATATTTCTTCAAAACACATTGTCAGGGGCGTTGAAATTAACATTTCTACGCCAAACTCATTGCATAGAGAAGAAATTTACATTTCTTCAAACATATTGTCAGGGGCGTTGAAATTAACATTTCTACGCCAAATCCATTGCAGAGAGAAGAAAGTCACATTTCTTCAAAATAAATTGTCAGGGGCGTTGAAATTAACATTTCTACGCCAAATTCATTGAACAGAGAAGAAATTCACATTTCTTCAAACATATTGTCAGGGGCGTTGAAATTAACATTTCTACGCCAAAGTCATTGCATAGAGAAGAAATTCACATTTCTTCAAAACACATTGTCAGGGGCGTTGGAAATTAACATTTCTACGCCAAACCAACTAACTTCACCGAGGAAGATAACCACATCATTGCACCAACGCCACCGGCCTCCGTGTATCCAAACTTTCCACTGCTCCTATCAAATAAATTTATTGTAGGACTGGACCTGGACTCCGGCGAGCAAAACCCCGGCCAGAAAGGTTCGTTACAGCATAAACACCTGGCCGTAAAAAAGATTTGTTCTCGCTGGATTCCGCAGAATGTGACAATCGCTCAAAAGAGACTCGTGTCGATTGGTGCAAAGAAATGTTGAAAAAATACGTTCGCGGTGCGTCAAAAAACGTTTATAAGATCGTCACAGGTGACGAATCATGGATCTATGCGTATGAGCCCGAAAAAAACAACAATCGACCATGTGGGTCTGCGAAGACGAGCCAAATCCTACGAAAGTTGTTCGTGGAAGAAGCACTTCCAACCAAATGGTTGCCTGTTTTCAGCAAAAATGTTCATGTGGCAACTGTTCCGCTTGAGCAAAGATCGACGGTCGGTCACTTCTGAGTGGTACACCGCAATTTGTTTGCCTGAAGTCTTCGCAGAAATTCGAAAAACGAACAAGAGAAGACGAATCATTGTTCACCATGCGAGCTCCCACACATTGGCTCAAACCAGTGACTTTTTGATCGGCCAAAACGTAGAATTGATGAGTCATCCGCCGTACACCCCTGACTTGGCACCCAATGACTTCATTTTTTTCCAGCACATCAAGAAAAAAATGCGTGGTCAACGATTTTCGTCGCCAGAAAATGCTGTTGAAGCGTTCAAAAACCATGTTTTGGAGGTGTCTCAATCGGAGTAGAAAAAGTGCTTCGACAATTGGTTTGAGCGTATGCTTAAGTTTATAAATCAGGCTGTAGATTACTTTCAAAAACAATAAAACAATTTTTGATGATAAATATTCGCATTTTCATTATTAGGACAGAAATATATATAGCAGCACTCGTATTATAAGCGTCGATAGTGAGAATAAATTTTTTTTTGAAATCTATTTGTGCCAATTCCACTCCGTTTGATAATAAGTTTTTCAATTTAACTGCTGCCTTAATTGCTTCTTCATCTAAATTGAGTTTTATCTTTTTAGACATGTGTTGTGGAATTTTTCCATTTTCACCAGATAAGTATTTGGTAAGTGGTTTAATTATTGACGCGTAGTCCTTCACAAATTTTCTATAATAACCTGTCATCCCTAAGGAACTTCTTGATTGACATAATGTTTGAGGAATAGGAAAATTGCGTGTTGTATCGATCGTTTTTGGATCGGTTTTAATTATATTATAGAAGACTATATAACCTAAGAGTTCAGCTTCTTGTTAATAAAATTTAGATTTTTCAAGTGAAATTTTCATGTTGGCATCTTTCAGGGTTCTTATTATTTCTTGTAAATATGTCTCATAAGGAATGTGAGTATACAATAATATCGTCTATATAGATATGACAAATTTTTCCGATATATTCTTGTAATATATCATCCATTGCTCTTTAAAAAATGTTAGGACTATTTTTTAACCCAAATGGTAGTCTTAAATATTCGTATTTACCATTATTTATTGTGAAAGCTGTTTTCTCAATGTCTCCTTCTTTTATTAAAATTTGGTGGTGTTGTATATCCTAATTGTTGTATATATTAAAAACTATATATTGTGTATCCAGTGTGTTGTATAGTTGTAATTTTTAAAATTAGTTTTTGTATATATGTACGCCCAAAATGTTGTGGTTACTCCATTATGCTACTTTAATAATACTGCCAAATTCTACTGATCTCTTATTACCCACATCATTTTAATTAAAAGATAGTCAATTAAATCCCTTTTGTTTGTTTCGGAATATTTGCATTATTTATTTATTTATCGATTAGTTACAAACTCTTATTAAAATATTTTAAACTTTAATTCTTCGATTATTTTAAAATATATCATCTTTTAGTTGTTACACTTAATTCAAAACTTTATTACACATCATATGTCATTAGGGCATTGTTTCATGTGTAGATATTCTAATATATTGCACTGTTCAGTTCGTACAAGAACTTTTATTTACTTATATCACTAGAACATTTTTATATTTCTTGATTTTAGAACTCAGAAATCAAAGTTTATTCCAGATTCAGATTTATCTAGGATTATTAATTCTTAGATATACTGCAATGTTTAATTCACTGCATTTTTTCTTAATTCTTTTCACTGACTTTCTTGACTGATTTCTTTTCTAATCTCACATCTTTTTCACTCTGCTAAAACTTAACTGCCCTAATTAAGAAAATAGACTCTATATATACAGAGCTGCTTTCACCCCCGCTTAAACTTTATCTAATATGACTTTTATATTAGACATGCCCCAATAACCCAGAAAAATTCAAAAATTAATTAAAAATTGAAATTAATTCTGCAATAATAATTTTGCCTAATTCGCAAAATTATTCATTCTACATATTTTACATTCTTTACCTTGTCACAATTTCTTTTCTCAAAGTCATTTACAATTGACACAGATAATAAATATTAACATAAATCAGCATTTCACTTCCACAATTTGTCTTACTGACTTTTTTGACTTTTTATTAATATTATTGTAACTGTACATAACTTTGCCTATTTTTAGGTGCTATTAGAATGTAAGTCCCCATAAAGACTGCTATGCAATTATTAATTATTATTAATTAAAAACTTTCAACTTAACTATATTAATAATCAAAATTACGGTCTTCAGGATGCCAATCTTACTCCGAAGAAAAAATCTACTCTTATCTTTACATAACAATAGTGGAGTCCAGATTCCAAGTCTATTGTAAAGAAATATGATGCTTTTCCTAAGTTGGAACATTAAGTAAAAATATTATAGAGTCACAATGACTCAATTTTTAAATTTTCAGCAACAGGCACGGGAGGGTGGAGTGAAGATATTCCTTCTTTCTGCGCCGATCTAACGGCTGCGCTATGCTTGTTCTTTCTAATAATTTTACTATTAATGAATGAAGGACAAAAATGAAAACAAAAAACAAATTTGCTTGTTGCGTATGCAGGCCGTACAAGAAAAGAAGTCAAATTTGTTTTTGGTGTAATTATTTGTTTTTGTAATTAATGCTAGGCAGCAGCAAGCAGCACGAAAAAATTGCATGCAAGTTAAAACCCTAAATTAACATAACGGCACTGCGCCACTGTTTAATACTTTTGTATCTTCAGAATGCGTACTTAGATATTACGCATTAAAATATCTTTGTATAAACATTCTGGCTTAATGCCCACACTTCATCTGTCAGCAATGCTGCAAAGGAAAACAAAATTGTTTTCTTTAAAGATGTAACTCATTTGAGATATTTGATTGATGAATATAAACATCATCTTCCGGCTACTGACGCCGAAGCTAAAGACGCTGACGAGGTGCTTTAGCAAATAGAAGCTCCAATTCTATTGGTTGGAGGAAAAGACGCTTCTAGAAAATTCTCAGGAATTTTAGAAGCTGTGCTCTAATTGGATAAAACCCAATTTCATAATCTAAATAATAACTTCAGGCATTGATAACAAAAACTTTAAAAGTCTAGTCTAGAATGAGCAAGCCTGAAGTCTAAGTCGAGAATCTAGCATTCAAAACATTAATCGGAATAATTAATTATTTATACATTAATCGATGTCATATATATGTTTAATTAAATAAAATAATAATAAATTTTTAAAAATAAAAACTCGTGTCTAAAAAATTTAATTGGCGCCCAACGTGGGGCACTCGTAACTATTGCGGAAAAATAAAAAGTACGCGACGCGAGTGTCACAGTAAACTCACGCTAAACGCAGACAAAAGTATGCGACGCGAGTTTTAATCACAGTGAACGCACTCGTAACTATTGCAAAAAAATAAAAAGTATGCGACGCGAATGTCAACCACAGTGAACTCACGCTAATGTGAAAAATAAAAGATAAAAATAATAAAAAATAAAAATTCCTGCAATACGTAACACCCGAAAACAAAGGTGTTTGCAGTGAATTTTAACAATCAAGTATCCCAAAGAAAAAAAGGGAGAAAAAAGAAACATTTAACAATAAAAATTATAATTCACAAAATAGAAGTTGATCAAAATTATCTACAAAATGAACAATTAAATTAAAATAATAACAAGTTTTAAAAAAATATTTCTTTAACTATTAAAAATAATAAAATTAAATAATAGTTGTGAAAAAAGTGTTGTAAAAAATACATAAGCAAAAACACAAATTAAAATATTTCATGTATAATTTATATTTCAAAATATAAAATAAAGTAAAAGACACATCTTTTATCTCTAAAAAACTTTTAAAGTGCGTACAGAAAATCGCATACGAAATAATAAAAATTAATGAAAATAATTGATGGCAAAATATATTATAAATTTTTGCTGATTCATTAAATGGTTAAATATTAAAAAAAACTGAGTAAATACAATTCCAATAAAATTTTTCTAAAAAATTGCTAAATTGCTCCTGAATGAAATCGTGCTGAATTAAATTAAAAACTTTTGAACTTTATAAAATAAAAAGTAATAATATATTTACTAAATTAAACAATAATTAAAAGGTGGCTGTAAAAATAAGTGAAGAAAATAAGTTGTGTGAAACTTCTAATTTGAAATTAACGCAACTTTACATTCCTGCCCAAAATTAATTAAAATATAATTACAAATAACTTTTTATATATATTAAACCAAATGGATGAGAACCTTACTGACGAGCACAAAGCAGTCATCAGAATATTGCAGAAAAGAACTGCAAGCATAAAGGCGAGAAGATACCTAGAAAGCATCTACGGTCCTGAAGGAAGTCAGGATAATTCAGTACTAAGCCCGAGCGTCTCCAGATTTTTCGAAGCATTTGGAATTCAAGTCAACGCAACAACAAACAACAGAAACAATAGGAACAACAACATCAGCAAGGTATTTCTTTATGTATGTTAATATCATTATTTAGTTTCAATTGAATAAAACTAATGTAAATAAGTATATATTTATTAAAATCATACGAAGATATTAAAAATATTTAAAACTGGACGAACTTCTTTTAAAATTTAATAAATTTCGCGTGTCCAAAATGACTGAAAACACTGACTTAATTTCGAGACTGATTGCTGCTAACACAGTTAGCCTTCAGGCAGAAATTAATACTTTAAAAAGTCAATTACTAGCCTTGACGAATACAAACGTAGTTACTGAATACAAAACGCAGACAATTGACGATAACATAAAATGCGATGAATCTTTAGGCATAATCAAATCTTTACCCGAATTCTCTGGCAAAAATAATCTGTATGTAA
>NW_024032203.1:0-11425 GCF_002237135.1 Teleopsis dalmanni | reverse complement strand
AGTACCGAGAGCCCCCGAATCGTTGGTCACCTGGTCCTTTCACCGTTAAATACATTATGTAAAACGTTGAAACTGAAGTAGTTTTTGTACATCAGAAAAATGATTTTTAGATCATCTGGTATATTTGTGGTGTTTTACTATATGCCACAAATATCGTCAGTTTGAAGTATAAGCATTGCCTTGTAAGCAATGACCGGTTACCAAGAAAATTATATTGTTGACTTCGACTCTAATGATGTTAAAGAAATCAATATTATAACTAAATTCGTTAGTAATTAATTTTGATATCTTTTGATAAAGTTGGTATATTAATTCAGGTTGGTTAAGTCTAAAGTTGAGACTGTGAAAAACTCCACATAGACCAGCTATTGATTTGTTTGTACCTAGGGCCTTTTATTTTAGTATATACACTCTCTTGTTCACTTAAAGCAGCGATGGAAAATATTTTTATAGACGTTTATTTTCTTTAAGAATTTTGTTAAACTTCCCAAATCAATTTACAACAGTTCTTCGATAACTTAAAAAAGGGTTTTTCAAGAATTATTCCCCTGCTTCTTAGCAGTGCAGTGCATCAGTAAAATAGATAAGAAGTTGAAAACTATATCGGACTTTCATGAAAACCATGAAAGTCAGTGGGAAATCCAAGTATCTGTACATGCATGCCTTTAAGGCAATGACTGCTTACAGCCGTAGACGTCAGTTGAAAGTCTTAGTCTCTGTTCATACCTGCAATGATCGGTGACAAAATATATTATATTGTCGAATTCGGCCCTACTTAAGTGAAATAAACTAATATAATAACTAAATAACAAAATCTTTGCACAATTGTTGTCAGTTTGACTTCCATTAAGGCTATAGACGTCAGTTGAAAGTTCACGTCTTTGTAAATGCCTGCACTAACCGATGATAAAGAATATAATATGACTGACTACGGTTCTTCTCAATTAAAACAAATCAATACAATAATTAAATAACTATTATTATTATTATTACTATTATTAATGTTAGATGAATGTAATGGTTAGAGGAATTTAAAATCCAACTTTAAAAAATTTTTTACACATTTATTGCACAAATACGCCTAACAAAATCTCCATTTTGTCCAGAGTTGCTATCAAAAGTAATATTTATTTTATTAGTTCTTTTGTGACATGCTTACAAAAGAAAACGCCTAATGTGTCATTATATAAACTAATTTTCTAAATTATTTATATAATTTTTCTTTGTGTCTTCTTCTTCTTCTTCTTGAGTTAGTGCTATTACGCACTTTTACTCTATAATGGCTGGGGGGCTTATCTGTACCCCACACTAGGCTTTAACTAGGCTAAAAAAAAATCATATCATTTATTTGTCTTTTAGTTGATGACGGACCTTAAATCAGCATATCTTCCTGAGAGTACAGAAGTGGACTTGAGGATTGTAAGGGCGGGGTTAATTAGCGTATCAACTTTAGTGAATAAGTTTAGAGCTCTGTCTCTGATTTATTTTTTCACTGAGTCAATCCTAATATACCATGGAATCTTAAACAGTTTTCTTAAAGCCAAATATCAAATATTAGTTTCACTTAAATAAATAACAATAAAATTTAATTAAAAAAAAAAACTATTTTCTTAAGAATTCAAAGGTGCAATTATTTTATCTCAAGACATTCATATTTTAACAGCCTTACACCATATTTTCAAAGAAGTTTTCTTTTTTGCTTTTAGAAGAAAGAAATATTCTTTCTTACCTACATATTTGATATGTCCTTTGGCAAGTTGCTGCTTATTAACAAGTCGAATGATAAGTACGCCTTCCAACCAAATGTTGCATTCATCATATTAAGCAACAGCAACAACAATAACAACAACAACAATAACAAAACAAACATTTTACGAATACACTTAGGAAGTAGCGGCAGTAACATCATCAGCCATGACGACAAACAATAAAAACAGCCACTAAAGTGTAAATATATAAAATTTTCCTCTATATAGCAAATTGTTAAGTAGCACATAAATGCTTATATAAATATTATCTCACGGCTGCATTGATGTCGGCATCTCTTTGAAGAACCAACATTATAGTATGTGGCACACTATTTTTATGTTTGTACACTTGAATGTAAACATTATCAAGACACTTACAGGCAATGACAGCAACTAAAATGCTGTTATTTTTATGCTTTGATGCTTTGATTGTTGTACACTTTATGCAACTTCCGACGGAAGTGCACTCTTCAGCAACACTTCGATTTATTGCTTTTTTTTTTACTTTTTAAGAATTCAAAAGAAAGTTTACTTTATAGAAAATTTTTTTCCAATTTTTTAATTATTATTAATATTGTGCTACAGAAAATAAAAAGCTTTTAAAATTAAAATTAAATAAATTTAGGAAATTTTTAAATTAAAATGAACAATATTAATCAAATAATTTAAATATTATAATCACAAAAAAAAATAAAACATATTTTTAATTAAACATTTTGCACTTCATACCTGCAATATGCCCAACACTGCGTATGAGTGACTTTTCTTTTTTATGGAAACTTACTACACACAACAACTGATCAGAATTGAAGCTTAAGAAGGTTAAAAAGCTTTAAGAATTCTTACATTCTGTACTATAATGAACTATTTAAGTTATGCTTTGGTTATAAGTGGGTTTGTGGGTGTTTAAGTGCTACCATTTCCCACTCATTATTTCGTGTTGTGGAAATGTGTTTCTCTTATCTAAAGCACTTCCGTGATTTATCTTGCTTTTGCACATATGCATTTTTTGCAGTTCTTGTTCATATATTTTTTTTCACATTTTGAATGCGTTTAAATTTATTGCTTTTTAAATTTATAGTTATACTGACATATAATAGTAATTTCAAGCGTATCCATATAAATTTTGGTTTTATAATCGATTGTTATTAAATCTTATAATAGATATATAGAAGATAACTCACAATACTGAAACCAATTTAAATAACTTAACTTAAATTCAAACATTATTATTATTACGTTGAAGTTATTTGAGCCAGTGCACTTAAGCATTTTTACTCTTTCTTAACTCGAGGTATTTTCAAAACCCCTCTTTACGCCTTGACTGGATTATTCTTTATCACTTCATCAGACTAAGCAATAATTGACCTCAGATCTGCATACCTCCCCGAGGAGCCTGTAACCATTCTGAGATTTGATAGCGTGATGTTGGTAAGTCTGTCAGTTTTCGCAAATAATTTCGGGGCTCTATCCTTTATGTATTTTTTGATCGGATCAATCTTGAGGTCACTGAGGATGTCATTCGTCCTAATATACCATAGTACTTTGAAAAGTCTTCTCAGACCCTGACTTTTTGCAATTTCTAGCAGGCGAATAGTAGTGTTTGAGGCTTGCTAAACGCCACACAACCATATAGAAGTGACGGACTAATTATTTGGTTATACATCAGCTTCTTGTTTTTAGCATTGAGATTTTCATTTCTTAATATCGGTTGGAGGTGATGAAAAATTTTGGCACAGCTAATTCTTTTCAGTTGAACATGGATTCTAATTTAAGGACTTAAAAAATTTTTATATTTTTGTTTAAAAATTATTTTTAAATTATGACAACATTTGTATGTTACATAGTTTTCAAGGATTGCATAAATAAACTTCGATGGTATAATATTGTTGAATTAACCTAAATCAAATATAATAGTATTATTATTATGTTGAAGCTATTTGAGCCAGTGCACTTAAGCATTTTTACTCTTTCTTAACTCGAGGTTTTCAAAACCCCTCTTTACGTCTTGACTGGATTATTGTTTATCACTTCATCAGACTAAGCAATAATTTACCTCAGATCTGCACACCTCCCCGAGGAGCCTGTAACCATTCTAAGATTTGATAGCGTGGTGTTGGTAAGTCTGTCAGTTTTCGCAAATAATTTCAGTGCTCTATCCTTTATGTATTTTTTGATCGGATCAATCTTGAGGTCACTGAGGATGTCATTCGTCCTAATGCACCATGGAACTTTGAAAAGTCTTCTCAGACCCTGACTTTGTGCAATTTCTAACTGGCGAATAGTAGTGTTTAAATTAAATAAGAATTAAAAGAAGTTTTTAAAAATTTCAAGCAAATTAAGTACTTTGTTCTTTAAGCCTAAGTGCTAAATTCTAGTTCTAAGTTTACTAAGTTTAAGTCTAAATTTCAAGAATTAAAAATAATGTCATGTACGTCTGTAACAAAGTATTACATACATATCTTACAGACAAATACTTCTTAGTTACGTTCACTGAAGTGACCACAACAATACACAAGGCTAAAGTGACATGCCTTAAGATAATGTTCTGATCTTATCTTTCACTACCAATATTCCGAAAGATAATATAGAAATTAAGATATTGCAAACAGGCGAATCTCTATTAATTAAAGTTAATAAAATATAAGCTAAAGTCGGTATACCCCAAAGTGCGTTCTGATCTTATTCTATATACACATTTTACTGTTCTATATGTGATATTAATACATGACACTGTTATATTACACACTGACACTTTTTAGATAAATTGAATAAAGAAACCACTAAAACATATTTAACTTTCATTGGCAATCTTTCGGAAACATAACACTTAGTAATTGCAACTTTTGTTGTTGTTGTTAGTACACCCTTTGTTCGATACGAGATTGACTAAGGATTCATAAAATACTTTAATAAATATTAAAGTAAAATTGGTAAATGTAACTATAACGATAAACAATAAACAATATAAGCTAAATAAGGAATGTGCTCCTAAATAAGGAATTATACTTATATCACAGCGCTGAATACTTTCACATGTAGTCAGATAGGCAGCGAGCATGGAATATATATATATGATAAAGAAAATGCACTAGTTAATACTCTGACGTTTTTCTTCTCACTATATGGTATAACAAACTTCTTCTTTATAAAACAAGAAAAAGTTCTTGAGATCGTCTGCCTTTATACAACTGTGTGGTTTAGCTAGTCCACGTAGAAGGGGTTACAATATTTCCGAGGTAAGCGCATGCTTGCCATAAATGGTGACTAAAATCCTGTAGATACCACTGTTTACTGTTTCGAGTATAAATGGTGGTATGTGAGTTTTACTAGTGGCATCCAACTGGAAATGTGAAACTGGTACCACTGGAAATGAGTGCTCTCGGTTTATACTGCCCAGATCAAAAAAATCTTTAAACTTTTAATAGTTTTTGTATCAATTCTATGCAAAAATGAACCTTCCAAATTACACAAATTATAATGATACTGATATTAACAGAAGAAGTAGAATAATTTAACAGATTGTGCGTATCTCACCTTCAAGCTCACATGAACTCTGTCGTAACTTAGTTAGCACAAACTTAAGAAAGCTCGTTTCATTAGAAAAGATATCAGTCATATCTTATTGTTTTAAAGATATTTTAAATCCATTTAATGAAATAGTCGAAGAGGTAACAGCAGTAACTGATTTTCACTTAATATCCAAATTTTTTTTTTTAATCATAAGTATTGTTTAATGGCTTTGGACAGATTCAAAAAAATTGGAGCAAAAAATGTTTATATTGAATTTTTTTCAAGAACTTTTGTATCCTCTAAATCAGATACCATCGCGGGCCAATCGCAGGAATAAATACATAGGTTCATAATTGTTTTCGACAAAAATTAAATTATAGTTATGTTAAATTTGTTTTTATTAATTTATCAATTTAAATTAATTTATTTGGTATACCATAAAAATTAAATAATGTAGTTTTACAGTACACCAAAAGAAAATTTTCGTGATTATCGTAGATTAATAATATGTCGCAGGCCGCATAAACATCAGTCGCGACCCGCATATGGCCCGCGGGCCGTACTTTGAACAGCCCTGCTCTAAATAAATCGGAAAAAACAGTTTATATAGTTAATTTTTTTAGAACCTTTTTATTTTCTGTTGACTGAGCCTAATTTATCACATTCTGAAATAAAAATATTCATCAACACTGATTAATCTTGTTTAAGCAATGTAACCACCAATGAATTTTTTTTTTTTTTTTTGTAGGTTCTTGAATATTTTATTATATTTTTCAAGCTATCCTAATTTTCTAAATAATTCGTAATGTAGTAATTAAATTAAATGAAAAATAAAATTAATTATACTTATTTAGACACATTGTAAACAATTCGAGTGGATCCAAAATTATCCATAAAAAAAGGAATGAAACCTTTTTTTACTATTTTTCTTTTTTGTATTGCTTGGGCCGCTGTTGTCCTGTTGGCATTAACAATAGATTTCGAAGGATACATGTTGTTGTGTGTGTGTTCGCCATTTTGTTTTTATCGCTTGTTTACCACTTAATAAGCAAAGGAAATAAATGAATTAAAGCAAAGCCAATAATTTATCATTGCAGTTGCCCGCTGCCCGGTATTTATTATATTTTCCTGGTATTTTATTTTTTTTTACTTTTTGTTTTTTTTCGCATGAATTTGTTCCACAGCACACATAATAACAATAAAATTTTAATTGAAATTTATTACAGTACAGAGAGCAACAAAAACAAAGGAACCGGGTGAATGGAAATGAAAAAGCTTTAAACACAATTTTTTTTATTGAAGTTAATATAAAAACGCTGAAATATTTAAAACCAAAATTGAATTTGTGAAAGCTGTGAATTTTGCATACTGGCAAATTTGGAATTGTTTTGAAAAAATGCAAACTGTTGTCGATTACCATGGCAGCAACAATAGCATTGGTAATAGCAACAACAATAGTAATGGTAGCTCCACTACAACAACAACAACAACGACAACAATCGAAACAATTGGCACACATAGTGAAGTTGATTCCGGAAAAATTGATGCAACAAATGCGGTAGCATTAACTACACCACCAATTGTTGCTGCTGAAGACAATGAAGAGCCAAATATACTACGACAACGTATAACAGCAGCTAAATCGACAACAATTGCCACAGCAATAACAACAACGAATGCAACAATAACAACAACAACTACAACGAATTGCAGTTTACCAGATATGTTCACGCATAAAAATGGTAATGCATGTATGATTGATGTTGCTGAATATTTAGGCAGCAATATTATTAAAATGTCTGCAACGCCATCACCATCACCCGAAGGATCGCCCAAAGTTTCACTTACCAAAAAATGCCTCACTACACATATGATTCCAACGCTAACACCAGTCACTGCAACAACTACAACAATACCAGCAACAGCAACAGCAACAGCTGCAGTAAGAGCCACTGCAATAGTAACACAAGCCATCGAAACTAACACAATCATTACTGATACCAATAATATTAACAATAGTCCGACATCTTCCAATTCGAATTCGAACTCCAACTCGAACTCAAGCACATCTTCTGTGATTGCCACGCCTGTGCTAACACATAATGGCAAAGAGACTGATTGCGGTGTTGGCTTAAATAATATACGTCGTTCAACGGAACGTAACGAAATACTCGCAACAAAAGTACTTCCATTGTCATCAAAATCGAATACATTTGATGCATACGATAAAGCGGGCCATGATCTTACTGCTATTAGCACAAATAAGGAATTTTTTACACCCATCTCACCGTCACCCTTATCCTCAACGAATTCAGCAGCAACACCAAGTTCACCAGCCTCATCAACCACCACAAGCGTATCATCATCGTCTTCAGTTAACTCCTCAACTGTGGCTGTCTCCAGTGCAACTATAAACTCCAAAGTCAATAAAACTATTGATGAGGAATTATTGCACTGGAATGATATGCCACAATATTTACAATTTAATCCATACGTACTCAAGGGTTACCGTCCATTACAAACGTTCAAGGGTTGTCTATTCAGTTTATTCTATTGGCACAACGAAACTATCAACATATTAACTCATGGTAAGTTAATAATGTATAGTAATATAAATGTATATATATTTTATAAGTTTAGTAACATTTTTCTCGCATAAAGCCTTAAAAGAAATGAACTAAGTCCAACCCGTAGAATTTAGGTAATTAAGTATAACTTTCGTCCTTACCGATAAACAGATATACAGTCCAACAAGCTATTAAATAATTACTTCCCTAAAAACCTCTTTCTTCTGGAATCAAACCTGAGTAGCCAAAGAGACAATTGCTTCTTTTTCCTATAAGTTTCTACAATTTCTTCAGTTAGTTTTATAAGCATTGCCCGGTTTCTCTTCGTGTTCTCTTATACACCAGTTACTGGAGAGTAGCAGAGAGAATAAGTTCCCAAGACTTAAAATATGAAGGTTAGGTTTACCTTGAAGTTTCGCATTAATTAAGTATCTTCTATTTATTATTGGTAAACTGAAGAAAGTAAAAGTAAATAATTCTCTTGGCGATCCTCTCGAAAGCATAAATCGGTATACCCTATATTCTTCTTTTCATGCCTCATAGGTTGCTGTAAACCAATGTCAATAATATAATTATAAATATTAAGGTATATATTTTCGTGACGTGTTGTACCGTATATATAAATAAAGTCGTATAAATAGTTTGATAATATTATACTAATAGTATATATTTATATATTTTATCAAATACTTTTTACGCACTTTGCAAACATCTTAACTTAATTTATTTAAATTGGATTATCATTCCATGGATTTTATCGTGTAACTATCGATAATCGATTATTTTACAAGACGCAACAATTTGCCAACAAAGAGTTCGTTGTCAGCAGTGTCACTTAAACGTGACAAGGTAAAATTAAAAAAAGAAATATTTTTAATATATATATATCTATATATATATATATGTAAACTGTTAAGTTAAAGAATGTAAAAATATTAAAAGTGAAAAAACCTAAATGAAAGAATCAATGTTTCTGTTTGACAGTGGCAATGTCAATGGCAATATTAACATTCACTAAAGAAATAAGAAATGCCACATAAATAGTTCAAATTAATTTCAATAATAAAAATATGTAAAAAATATAACATTTTCTAAAAATAGTCAAAAATGATATTATGATATATTGCATCGTGGGTGCTTATATCATATATTTTTACATATGTCAAAAAGCACTCACCTAAATAATATTAAATACATTAATGAGTTTCGTTAGAAATATATATTTTTTTAATGGAATATTTATTTTTTCAAAATGACATTATTATTTTTCAAAGTGACATTATTAACCAATGACATGGTTAATGACAGTAGCCATGTAATAATGACAATTCTTACTTAATCAATTCCTATAATATATTGAGTTATTGCTTCTCAGTTAAGAATAGGAATAGTTTTTGATAACATGAGATCACTCAGCCGCCTAGAAAAATATTATATTGTGTACCTTTATTTAATATAATGAATATAATATAATAAAGAAATGGTTACCTTTTTACGGCAGTCCTGAATAGGAAAGTATTGGGACTCACATAGACAAATAACCTGTTTTGATACTATTGTAGAATTAACTTTATCTGCTCAATCAGCTGAGTAAGCTATCTGCTAGTAATAATAAACATTACTTGTGTTACTAGGTCAACTATTCTCAGCACTGCTACTTTGGTGATGTATAACTCTCCTAAAGAGTGAACTCTTTGTCTGCATATAGCTACACAGTGACACATTAAATGTTCAATTTACTCTTTAACACCATCATTCTGATGCTTTTCTAAAAGTATCCATGGAATGTGCCCAATCTAGTCGCAAGCATATTTGTTAAGATGAACTTTAACATACTGACGAGTTGACAGATCTACTTAGTAGATTTATTCCATCAGCTTTAATCTTCTAATCACTCCCTATGTTTGCATTATTTTTTTCTTAAAACACATTTCAAGATGGACACAATCTCTAATATTAACTAATATTTTTCTGGGATAGTAGTGTTGTAACTTGTGAATGTATATAATTGCGATACTATTTCTTATTCATATTATTACACAATTTAAATGGACATTATTTGCGTCATTTATTTCATTCAGAAATTAACTTCAAATCTATAGTGCAAGAATCCTCTTTATGCAGACAAATCTTCAACTCTCAACTCTTTGAAACAACATAACGAAGATTATTCAAATTTTAACTAAGATATCGTTTGGCTCTAGTGTTGGAAGATATTTCGTAAAAAAGATGAAAATTATGGTGTATTTCATACCAACTGACAACGTTCAAAAAATCTTCTGAAATGAAAATTCGATTAAAATCCCAATGCGAAGTGTGTTTTATTTATGTTTACTTCAGGAATTAGATAATTCTGGATAATTCTGTATTATAGTAATATAGGGTTGACTTTAATTCGCACTATACACATTTTCTACTTCAATTTTCATGGGCTCCATAAAATTGATTTAATTTTACAGAAAAAGTGATAATTATTTAAAAGCATTTTCTTCTAATTTAATTTAGATTAATTCAATAAATATTAACATAATTTTATTTACATTTATATTTATATTTACACTTCTATTTTATATAAATTGAAATATTATTAAATTTTCTAATAAATTGCACATTTATTTGACGGATGCATCTGAGAATCTAGTTCACAGTTGAATTCCTTCGAGAATTCTACCATATTTGAAAGTGGTCCAATTACTCTAAACATTGAAGGCACATGTGAGTCTGTTGATGTCTGCAAATCTCTTATTTTTGGATGACTATCACTACACCACAATTGTGCATATGTTATAAAAAATAATTGTTTACTTGTATAATTCAATGTCGGTAATGTTTCAAATTCTAAATTTTGCCCAGAGCGCACTGCATCCTCATACCAATTCAAATAAGCTTCATATGCCAAACGTATTCCGCCATTGTCAGCAATATTTTCAGACTGTGCAGTACTTTCTGGTAGGTAACGTCCACCGTATATGTATTTACTGTATTGATTAGAGAAGCATTTAGTTTTTGCCGTGAATATTTTTGTAGATAGTTCATCCCACCAATCTCTACTATTTCCATCCTTGTCATATCTTCGACCTGTGTCATCAAAACCATGTACCATCTCATGACCAACTAACGTGCCCAAAGTTCCAAATTTTAAAGCATTTGGATAAATGGCAGCCCATAGATAATAAGGCTGTAATAGTGATACTGGCACTTTTATTGTGTTTTCAATAATAATATTTGCAGGGGTATATGAAAGTAATTCGCCTGCTTCCATTGGTTTTGGTGGTTCACGTAATTTAATAAGTAATTGAGAGGCACTCCAATTTAACATATTCTTAATATTTTCAACATAATCCTCACCATTAATTGTCAAGTTGGCAAACTCCTTGGCGAAGTCGTCTTTAGTATAAGAGTTGATTTCCAATTTCATTGCATCAAGTTTCTCAATAGCTGACTTTCTAGTATCGAGATCAATCCAACTTAGTTCTGTAGATAATAATTTTGATCTATAAATGTTTTTTAGTTTATTCCATACTAGTTTAACATCCATTTCTGTTGTTTTGGTATTATATTTTCTATAAATCATATTATCCAATACCTTCGCAAAAT